>NW_022437002.1:16027635-16028045 GCF_009761245.1 Sapajus apella
TGCTCCCCAGAGGTGACCCCAGCACCCTCACCCCCTGCTCCCCAGAGTGACTCCAGCACTCTCAACCCCTGCTCCCCAGAGTGACCCCAGTACCCTCACCCCCTGCTCCCCAGAGGTGACCCAGTACCCTCACCCCCTGCTCCCCAGAGGTGACCCAGCACCCTCCACCCCCTGCTCCCCAGAGTGATCCCAGCACCCTCACCCCCTACTCCCCAGAGGTGACCCCAGCACCCCCTGCTCCCCAGAGGTGACCCCAGCACCCGCACCCCCTGCTCCCCAGAGGTGACCCAGCACCCTCACCCCCTGCTCCCCAGAGTGACCCCGGCACCCTCACCCCCTGCTCCCCAGAGGTGACCCCGGCATCCTCACCCCCTACTCCCCAGAGTGACCCCAGCACCCTCACCCCCTAC
>NW_022437002.1:16028145-16028375 GCF_009761245.1 Sapajus apella
CCCAGAGTGACCCCAGCACCCTCACCCCCTACTCCCCAGAGTGACCCAGCACCCTCACCCCCAATCCCCAGAGGTGACCCCAGCACCCTCACTCCCTGCTCCCCAGAGGTGATCCCAGCACCCTCACTCCCTGCTCCCCAGAGGTGACCCAGCACCCTCACTCCCACTCCCCAGAGATTACCCTAGCACCCTCACCCCCTACTCCCCAGAGTGACCCCAGCACCCTCACC
>NW_022437002.1:16028775-16032660 GCF_009761245.1 Sapajus apella
CCCTCTCCCCCTACTCCCCAGAAGTGACCCCAGCACCTTCACCCCTCACTCCCCAGAGGTGGCTTCCCAATATCTCCAACTCTTGACCCCAAGTGCCCCCATCCCTGACCCCCCAGTGGGGGACCACCAAGCATCCTTGACTCCAAAGAAGTGACTCCTTGTGCCACTGATTCTCTGAGGTGATCCAAGGCCCCTGAGTCCTAGAGGTGACTGCTGGCACCTTGATTGTCCCCCAACCCCAGCCCACCCTCAGCCCAATATCACTTACCCCTGGCCTGATTCCTAGAGATGACTAGAATTTAGTGTCAGGGCCCAAATAGTCATTGAGTAGATTGCATTCCCATTGGTGCCCTCACAGAGCTCACTCGTGTACCTTTGGGACCCCTGCCGGGGCAGAGAGGACAAGAGATAGTGGGTGCTGGGCACAGCTTCTGCAGACCTGACAAAGGGGGCCTGAGCAGTATGGGAAGGGGGTGTGGAAAGACAGTGCCCACCCCTCTGAAAAGGAAGGAGGTGGGTGTATCTCTTAGGAGGTAGCCACATTTGCTATCTGGGGCTGGCTGGGAGAAGGGCCTAAAGGGTATGTGAAATGTAAACAAGGGCTTCCTGATGCTGCCCTGTGACTTGTGCAAAACTTTCTAGGGGTGGGAGACCCAGAGCAGTCATACCCAATCCCTGCTCTCCCTCACCAAGTTCATTGTAGGCAAGGAGGTAGTCACGGAGACAGGCAGTTTTAGCACAAGATGATCAAGGCAAGGTGCTCTCTTGGCAGAAAAGGGAGGGATTGGTGATGGAAGGCTTCCTGGAGGAGGTGATGGTAAATTGGAGTTTGAAATAGTTATTAATTTAACAAATATTTGCCTCACGCCTAACTTGGGCACAGTGTTACATTCCCCAGCCTCATAGAGGAAGCCAGCCTGCAAAAGGAGAATCATATCTGGAAGAGTCTGGAATGTGAGCATGTATATATACCGAGAGTCCTAAACTATTTGGTTTTAAGATCTCTGAGGACTGATAGTGACAGTAGGGCAGGGGGGAAGTCAGGGCTGGATGTTAGGGGTTTGTTTTTTCCTTTTGCCCTTTTACCATGTAAGTGTCAGAGGTCTTGAATACCAGATGGGAGTTCAACTTTTGTCCCAGAGGACTGGGGAGCCGTGGAAGGACTTGATGAAGCAGGGAGAGGCCGGGGTGGGGGGTAGAGATTTGGGTTTAGAAGGGCGCGCTGCTTGAGCTTCAGGAAGGTGCAAGCCTGGCTTAGCCACTGGGAGGGGCAGGAGAGAAAGTCGACCAGGCCTGAAGGAATCGGTGGAGTCCGAGGGAGCATGGTGGGACCGGGCCTGGGGAATGGGAGCATGGTGGGACCGGGCCTGGAGGTGCTGGATCCCCAGCTTGAGCAGGAGGGTTTTCCTACTCTGAACACAGCGGGTAGGAGTTGGGGAGGTGGTTTGTGGACTGGTGTGGGGTTGGTGCTTGGCAGAAGCATGAGGCACTGGGGAGTGCAGGGAGCTGATGAAAAAGCGGTTCTGATGAAAACCATGGTCAGCAGGAAAGGGGTGACAGACTGAGAGAAGAGGGGCTTCAGGGCGTCTTTGGGAGGGTGTTCTGTACTGGCTGGCTCAGGAGGGAGATCTGAGCTGAACTCACAACGACTGGGAGGATCGGAACACAAGCACATGCCAGGAGCCTTGGTCCTGTTTCAGGAGTCGCCTGCCTGGGGCCACCATCAGTTAGATATGTCTGGCTTGGTTCTGGAAGTGGCAAGATAGCAAGAAGTTTCTGGCTTAAGGAACTCTGTCAATGGTGATTCTCTACCTAATTCCTGTTGTCTGACATCTGAGAGTTCTAGATTCTTCTTTTCCTCACTTTGCATATCCAAACCCATCAGCAAGTCATATCACTGCCACCCCTAAAATGTATTTGAGTCCATTTGCTTTCCACCTTTACTACCCTTACCCTAGTCCAGCCTCTGGGATCCTGCCTGGACTACTACAGTGGCTCGCCCCCTGAGCTGGGTTACAAATTTCTCAGAGCCTCTACACATTTCATTCTGACAATGAAAGTATGAGCCACTCACTTAGAGCCCTGCCCCTACACGGGGTGCTTGAACCTACCAGCTGATATTCTGCTTTCCATGTACCTCATTCAGATTTAGTCACTCAGCTTTGTAAAATCTCATTCCCAATTTAGGGTTAGCATGTGCTCTGACCTCTGCCTGGAGTGCTTTCCCCCTGCCCTCAGCTCAGTGTCACATATGCCCTCTTGTATCTCAGCACTCTGATGTTATCTCTGTTAACTGCCTCCCCTGGAGAAGCCAGCTTGCCCTGAGAGGAAGGACCCCACCTGTCATGGCCATGGTGGTAGCCTTGGTGCTTAGGCACAGCCTGGCATGTGGTGGTGCTCAGTAAATAACTGGCGAAAGAGTCACTAAAGGACGAGGAACAGAGAAAATGGCACAGGCGTGGGGAGTAAAAATGATGCCTCTCACTTTGGGAAGCCGAGGCGGGTGGATCACGAGGTCAAAAGATCGAGACCATCCTGGTCAACATGGTGAAACCCCGTCTCTACTAAAAATACAAAAAATTAGCTGGGCATGGTGGCGCGTGCCTGTAATCCCAGCTACTCAGGAGGCTGAGGCAGGAGAATTGCCTGAACCCAGGAGACGGAGGTTGCGGTGAGCCGAGATCGCGCCATTGCACTCCAGCCTGGGTAACAAGAGTGAAACTCCATCTCAAAAAAAAAAAAAAAAAAATGATGCCTCTGATGCAGAACACAGTGTGCTTGAGGTGCCTGCAGGATGCCTGGTCTCAGGCTTAGAAAGGTCTGAGTTGACCTCACACGGTGGCTCATGCCTGTAATCCCAGCTCTTTGGGAGGCCGAGGCAGGTGAATCACTTGAGGTCAAGAGCCTGAGACCAGCCTGGCCAACATAGTGAAACCTTGTCTATACTAAAAATGCAAAAAAAAAAAAAGACTGTATACGGTGGCTCACACCTGTAATCCCTGGACTTTGGGAGGCCAGTGCGGGTGGATCACTTGAGGTCAAGGGTTCAAGACCAGCCTGGCCAACATGGTGAACCCTGTCTCTACTAAAAATACCAAAAAAATTAGCTGGGCGTGGTGGCGGGTGCCTGTAATCCCACCTACTCAGGAGGCTGAGGCAGGAGAATCACTTGACTCCAGGAGGCAGAGGTTGCAGTGAGCCAAGATTGCACCACTACACTCTAGCCTAGGCAACAGAGCGAGACTCCATCTCAAAAAAACAAAACAAAAAAAGCTAGACATGGTGGCATGCACCTGTAATCCCAGCTATTCAGGAGGTTGAGGCAGGAGAATCACTTGAACTCAGGAGGGGGAGGTTGCAGTGAGCCAAGATCACGCCATTGCACTCCAGTCCAGGCAACAGAGAATCTGTCTCAAAAAAAAAAAAAAGTCTGAGCTGAGAGATTTATGAGGGTGTCAGATTTGTTTTCTGACTGAAACAGGTGAGATCTATGTTTTGAGGGCCAATTCAAGAGCAGAAGGGTTCCTGTCAAGTCGACCCTGGAAGAAGCCAGGATGGCTTAAGCCTGGGCCCCAAATAGCCCATATTGGGTTTGGTGGTGGTAACTTAAATTTATCACTAGATCAGCCGGGTGCAGTGGGTCATGCCTGTAATCCCAGCACTTTGGGAAGCCAAGGCTGGCAGATCACCTGAGGTTAGGTGTTTGAGACCAGCCTGACCAACATGGTGAAACCCCATCTCTACTAAAAATACAAAAATTAGCTGGGTGTGGTGGCACACACCTGTAATCCCAGCTACTCGGGGGACTGAGGCAGGAGAATCGCTTGAACCTGGGAGGTGGAGGTTGCAGTGAGCTGAGGTTTCGCCATTGCACCCTAGGAGCCT
>NW_022437002.1:16032760-16092755 GCF_009761245.1 Sapajus apella
GGATCAGTAACTTTGAAAAGGATATTTTATTTCTCCTTTATAAAGGGTTACAACCTGCAGACTGGCCATCCCACTGACTTGGAAGAAGAGCCTCAAGCCAAAGCCTTAACAGGCACTTTGAGGGACAGAGGAGTAACATAGGAATTTTAGTTGAATGGATTGGTCAACAGATTATCAGAGGAGCTATGAATATTCATGGAAGGGGTCCTGACATACACATATTGAACAGATATGCATGTTTTATACCACCCTTGTTCACGTTAGGGTGGAGGCTTAATATTTAAATATATTGCAGTTAGGCCCTGTCTGTCAAAAAGACAGAAGCACTCAAGTGTGCAGCCTCCGTAAACTGGCTAGAACCAGTCCATGGTAGATGGACTGAAGGTTATTGATATCAGTCTCTTGTCCCACCAAAGCTATAGTTATGGCTTGGAGAACAGGGGCAGAGGGGTCAGCATCTGTCTTGCAGTGGGTGAGCTGCAAATTGTTTTTTTTTCCCTATTATTTTTAGCTTTAATATATTACCACATTGTGCAAGTTGTTTTAATATTGGTTATCTCAAGTCCAGTACTTGTTTAGCTGCCACAGAAAAAGAAAACCCTTGTGGCAGTTAGAGCATAGTCTGTTAAGTGCAGGGGTGCATGACTTAACCCTTGCCTGGCGTGGCTTTAGGTCCTATTTATAATTAGGTGTCTTATTGACACAAAGAATGCATTCTGTCAGTTTTGTGATCTCTGACATTAATGCTGGTCATTTGTTGTGTCTAAACTGCAGAAGGGTGTGGGAATAACAAGGCATGTTTGACGTCCCTTCCCATCATGGCTGGAAACTCAGTTTTTAAAGTTTCTCTGGGGTCCCCTTGGCCAACAGGGGGTCCATTTAGTTGATTGGGGGGTGTAGGATTTTATATTTAGTTTACAGTGGTTAGCTCTGATACAGACCATTTCCTTCCTATCTAGGTTTACCAAGATTCAAAACACGAAGCTGACCATGAAGCGGGATGGCATTGGGTCCGTGCGGTACCAGGTTTTGGAGGTGTCTCGGCAACCACTCTTCACCAATATCACAGTGGACATTGGGCGGCCCCCGTCATGGCCCCCTCGGGGCTGACACCAATGGACAGAGGCTCTTGGTGCCGAGGATTGCCTGCCAGAGGACTGACCACAGCCTGGCTGGCAGCTGCTCTGTGGAGGACCTCCAGGACTGAGACTGTGGGCTCTGTTTTCTGAGGGTCTTCAGTAGGCCTCCTAGCTACACCTGGAAGTTTCAGAACCCACTTTGAGGGGCCTCCTGCCTGGGCAGGCTCTTCAAGTGTGGCCCTCTTTGGAGTCAACCCTCCTTCCTGATCCCCTCCCCCTAGCCCAGCCCCAGTCACTGTCAGGGTCGGGCCAGCCCCTGCACTGCCTCGCGGAGTGGCCTGGGCTAGGTCACTCTACCTCTCTGTGCCTCAGTTTCCCCCCCTTGAGTCCCCTAGGGCCTGGAAGGGTGGGAGGTATGTCTAGGGGGCAGTGTCTCTTCCAGGGGTAATTCTCAGATCTTGGGAACCCCCTTGCTCCCAGGGGAGGGGAAACCTTTTTCATTCAACATTGCAGGGGGCAAGCTTTGGTGCGCCCCCTGATGAGGAGCAGCCCCAGGAGGGGACCAGAGGGGATGCTGTGTCGCTGCCTGGGATCTTGGGTTTGGTCTTTGCATGGGAGGCGTGTGGGGCTTGGATCAGTAAGTCTGGTTCCCGCCTCCCTGTCTCAGAGAGGAGGCAGGAGCCCCAGGGCCGGCTCATGTTTGTACATTGCACAGAAACTTGTGTGGGTGCTTTAGTAAAAAACGTGAATGGAGCAGCTACCTTGTCTGGTTGGGGGTGGGGGTCGGGTCCCTGAACATGGTTACCCTGGATGTTTTGTGGTGGAAGGGCGCTTGGGGTATTTTGCCCAAGTAAACCTGACCCGTGCCGTCCTGGTTCTCCAAGCGTTGCCACTCCCTAGGCTTCCACCGGCCTTAAGGGGAAGTTTGTCCTTGCACTGCCTCCGGGCTAGTGGAGGCGACGAAGTAACAAACCAGGAGGCGCAGATTTCTCAGGTCTTAATACGTTCCCTGAGGACTAAAGGTGCCCAGGGCGGAGCCCAAGGCGCTTGGGGTCAGGCCTCGGTGGAGCTGGAGCAAGGCGGTGAGTGTGAAAACCCAGCCAGCACGCGCCACTCGCCGGACTGAGCACGGGAGGGGGCGGGGCCTAGAGTCGCAGCGTGGTTTCCTGGGTGATGGCCACGCAGGAGAGGTGGGGATAGGTTCCTGGTTCCCACTGCCCGGTTTCTGGGTCCGAGGCCTCCCAGTCGGCCAAAAGCCGGGTAGAAGAGAGCACCCAGGACTGGCGGCGCTGGATGGGGTAATCCCAGCCGAGGGGACCTGCGGCAGAACTTGAGTGGGACTTGGGAGGGGGCGGGGCCGTGGAGGGGCGGAGCTTGGTGGGCGTGGCTGGCGGGTCCGCGGTTCTTCCAGCACTCTGATCTGCGGCCCCGTAGGTCTGAGCCGGGGACGGCAGCGCGGGTGGGCCATGCTCCGGCACTCCCCATCGCTGTGGGAGCTGGTGGAGGAGCACGTTCCACTCCGGGAGCGACCTGAAGTGAAGAGCATTCTGGGGGAGGCGGCGGTGGACCTTAGCCTGGAGCTGCGGGCGGAGGTGGGGAGAGGGAAGGTGGGCCACGCCCCTGGCCTGCACCAAGACTCGGGTGATTTCCCACCTCCTGCGGATCCCTGGCCCTGCTGGGTAACTCCCGAGATCCTATCGGGTCTCACTGTCCTGGCCCTCTCTCGTTTGACTCCGCCGTCCCCCTCATTCCTCTAGCCCCCACCATTCCGGTCACCCTCTTCCCAGTCGCAAGGTATCCCAGCTCTCCTTGCAGGTGGCGATGTTACGGGCACTGCTCCAAGAGGCTCGATCCTCTCAAGCCCCCAGCTCCCGCCCCATCTCTGACCCCTCTTCTCTTCTGGCACCACCGCCTCTCCTAAAGGACCTCGTGCGCCAGGAACTCCGGCAGTTGCTCCAGGGTCTCCGCCACAAAGCGATCTTTGAGGGCAGGTGAGAACCTCAGGCCTGGACCCCCTTCCCCAGACATCAGGTGGGCTAGCCCTGCCCCTAACAAGGAGCCAGGTTTGCCTTTTCTGTAGTTTCCGGAAAGAAGCCTCTCACCTTCCTTCCTGTGCACTTTCTGCAGGGATCAGGCCCAAGCTTGGGTCAAGTATAGCCCCAGGGTCCTGCGCTTTGCCTTGGAGGAGCCCAGGTGTGATTTGCCAGAACAGGAGGTATTCCAGATGAGAGGTGGTGTGCCCAGGTAAACTGATGGTAGGAGAGAGGGACCTGTCCCTGCTTGGCAGAGGGCCCCAGGCAACTGGTGGGTTGCAACTGGCTCCATGGAGGAGATTCCAGTCAAGGGCTGGAGACTTTCACAGCCACTTGTGATAAAGATCTGCACATGAGGGCTACTGAAACCCAGAGGAAACACCTGCCTAGCCTGGAGACAGGCAAAGCTTCCTGGAGAAAGTGGTTTGATCTGTGTGTTGTAGTATGAGGAGCAGTTTTCAGGGAGATGAAAGAGAGAAGAGCTTTGTAGGAAGAGAGAAGAAAGGAGGCCATGTCCAGCAGGCAGTTGTTCCTCCGGCCTAGAGAACAGGAGTGAGGGCTGGGCTAGGGAGGCAGGGAGAGCTGAAGGGGAGGGCTACAAATGGTATTTACATTTGTAGCTGGGACTGAGTGAGATAAATGTTCATGAGTGGATGGCAGCAACTTCTTATTCTTATTCTGATCCTCACACAGCCTGAGGAGGTGGGCAAAGTCTCCATTTTGCACAAGAAGAAATTAAAGGCCAGGCACAGTGGCTCATGCCTGTAATCCCAGCACGTTAGGAAGCTGATGTGGGAGGATGGCTTGAGGCCAGGAGTTTGAGATCAGCCTGGGTAACATAGGGAGACCCCATCTCTACAAAAAGTGAAAAAACAAATAGCCAGGTGTGATGGTACACACATGTATTCCCAGCTACTTGGGAGGCTAAGGTAGGATAATTGCTTGAGCTCAGGAATTTGGGGCTGCAGTGAGCTATGATCGCACCTGTGTACTCCAACCTGGGTGACAGAGACCCTGTCTCAAAAGAAAAAAAAAAAACCTTGGGCAACATAGTGAGATCCCGTCTGTGCAAAAAAATTAAACGGGTGTGGTTATGTGCACCTGTAGTCCCAGCTACTCAGGAGGCTGATGTGGCAAGAGCACTTAAGCCCAGGAGGTCGAGGCTGCAGTGAGCCAAGATGGTACCACTGCACTCAACCTGGGCAACAGAGCAAGATGTTGTCTAAAAAAAAAAAAAAAAAAAGCTGGTCCGATGGTAGTGGGTTATCAGAACTTATTAACATTAGTGTCACTATTTGGTATACAACCCCCCACTGCTAAATTTGACTGGCTTAAAAAAGAAAAAAAAGACAAATGAAAAAGAAGAAACTAAAGCTCAGAAGGGATAAGTGATTTGCCTGAAGTCACACACAACGAAGGGTGGCAGAGCTCATTTGCAAACCTAGGTTCCCAAACTCTTACTCTTTGCAGTGTATTATATTGTCTTTATGAGAAAAGAAACAGTTGTCTAGGAGAAGTGATGTTGGGTTCTGAAGGCCTGGGGTGAGCAACATGGGGAGAATGATGTTGACTTCACTGCCTGCAGCAGTCACAGAGACCTCAGCATCATCAAGGACCAACTGAACGTGTCCAACATTGACCAGGTGGCCAGACACCTGAGGTGAGGCCCAGGGGCACCTGCGTGTGTGTAGGCAGGGGTGGAAGCAGGGATGGATCTTGAGGTGCTGGGATTGTGAAAGAGGAGGAGGGTAGTACACCTGGCGGGGAGACCCATGTGCGTAAGGCTGAGAGGTGGAAAGCGCTGGCTGCTGCAGAGCTAATGAGGTTGCCCTTTTTTTTTTTTTTTTTTGAGACGGAGTTTCACTCTTGTTGCCCAGGCTGGAGTGCAATGGCGCGATCTCGGCTCACCGCAACCTCCGCCTCCTGGGTTCAGGCAATTCTCCTGCCTCAGCCTCCTGAGTAGCTGGGACTACAGACACGCACCACCATGCCCAGCTAATTTTTTGTATTTTTAGTAGAGACGGGGTTTCACCATGTTGACCAGGATGATCTCGATCTCTTGACCTTGTGATCCACCCGCCTCGGCCTCCCAAAGTGCTGGGATTACAGGCTTGAGCCACCGCGCCCGGCCCGAGGTTGCTCTTGGTAAGCAGCCAGGTACAGATGCCATGGCCAAGCATGGTGATGCATGCCTAGAATCCCAGCAATCTGGGAGGCCGGGGCAAGAGGATCACTTGGGCCCAGGAGTTCGAGACCAGCTTGGGCAACATGGCAAAACCCCATCTCTACCAAAACAAGTACAAAAATTAGTTGGGCATGATGGTGCACGCCTGTACCAGCTACTTGGGAGGCTGAGGTGAGAGGGGATTGATTGAGCCCGGGAGGGCAAGGCTACAGTGAATCACGATGGGTGGCAGAGCAAGACCCTGACTCAAAAATAAATAAAAATATCCTGACACAGGGGGTAGCCCCGGAGGATTTTAAGCAGTGGAAGTGAGGGAAGATGGAGGCAGGAAGGATCACAGTGCAGAAGTGTGAAAGAGAGAAGGATGCCTGCCAGGGTGAGGCAGGCGAGAAGACACTTCCTGCTCAGAAAGCCTGGCAGGGGCCAGAAGTCAGAGGGCAGTATGGGCTGAGGAAGGATGGGGCTGGGTGGGGCTCCTGCTGAGGCTGCAGGTTGGGACCTTGTGGTGGACTCAGCTGAGCCCTGGTCCTGTGTCTCGGGTTCTGGCTGCTGCTCCCTCATGTCCCAGGGGCCTTCTGGAGGAGGAGTGTCACACCTTGGAGAGGGAGATCCCCATCCTGCAGGTGAGCTGCAGCCCTGGGCCCTGCCCCAAGCCTCACTGCTCAGCATAGACACTCACGCTTCTCACCTGGGTGAGATCTATGTACCTTGTGCATACACAGATTCATGTACAGGCGGTGTGAGTCCTGTGTCCATTTCTCATGGGTGTGCGCTCGTGTGCGCTTCCAAAATCCTAGAGGGCCAGGATTCTAGGTGAGCCCTTAAGGCCAGGGCCAACCGTTTTAGGTTAACTTATTGGATTGGCCCCACCCAGGTCTTTTGCCTCCTTCCTTTACCTAAGTCTGGGTACAGGCCCAACCACTGTCTTGCCAAACTCAGCTCTTCCGTAGGGCTGGTGTTCCCTCAAGAACAGGGCTGCCCTCACGGTGGATGGGCTGAAGGGGCTGCATGGGCCTGCCCTGGGGATCGCTGCTTTGCCCCACCCGCCTTGAGTCTGGGCACTGATACAGCTCTCCCTGCAGCGTTGCCTGGAAGAGGAGTACATGAGGCCTTGCCACTCCTCTGAGGCAGCCTTGGAGCCCACCCTGGCAGGTGAGGACACGGAGCAGGCCTCAGAACACCACGCCTCCTGCTCCCGCCCCATACTTGTACACACCCTAGAAGAGCTGGGCAGTCTTAGCCGAATCTCTCTTTCAGAGCTAAGGGAACAGAAGAAGGCCATGGAGCAGGAGCTGTGGGTATCTGTGAGGCCTTCTCACGTGTCTCCCAACCGCAGGTAAACCACAGCAGTAGACACGGGGCAGAGAGGACTGAAAGATCAGACCACCTCCCCCAACAGTTACTCCTTCCTGTCCAGGCAGCGGCCCTTGGGGTCCTCCATGCAGGGCCTCAGCCCCCTGCCTTGCCTCTGCGGGGCTGCTAGAGTTCGGGCTGCCCCTCTCCAGTGCCACCTGCCTGCACCTCCTCTGGAGCGCTGCCCTCGACCTCGAGGCCAGGCAGCCATCCACCGCTGGGGACGGCAGCTTCAGTACAGCCCCAGGGAAAGGCCAGTTTCCACGCCCACATCCAGCGCAGCACCCCAGGCCCCAGCCTGAAGGGCTGGTCACCAAGTGGGCTCCAGCTTATGCCAGGACGTGCCCATCTGCCGCTGCCACCTCAGCTGCCTTGGCCCAGCCAGCTTCAGATCTGGTCGTGGATGAGCTCTCACCAGGACCCCAAGGCTGTTCATCTGTCTGGCCCTTGCCCTACCCTCTCAGATCCTTGGTGTCTGGAGCTGATGGCCTGGCATCTCTCCCAATCATCAAAGCCTTTGGCCTTTCTCCTCCCAAGCCTCCTCAAAGGCCTGGAAGACAGAGGTTCCATTCCAGCCTGACTCTTGTCCCCTGGGGGACCCAGACAAAACACAGCAGCCACTCAGAGACAGGAATAGAAATTTCATTAAAATCTATGGACTTTAAAATGCTAGTGGTGCACGATGGGCAGGGATGGGCAGTGCACCGTTATTGCTACAGAGGATCAGAGGTGGCGTGGCTGGGGCTGTCACTGCACAGAGGACGGACAAATGGACACTTCAGGGCTTCAGACACCTTAGAAGGAGCTCATGCTCCAGAGAGGGGAAGGGCACGTGGGCTGCGGCCATTTGGCACATGAATGAGGGCAGCACATTTGGGAAGACTGGGCCTTTAGCCTGGTGGAGGGAGGGTGAGGGGAGTGTGCAGGCTCCCCTTCCCTGGGGGGATGGGCTCAGACCTCCTGTGGAACAGCCCCTGCCCCATGCCCCAGAAACAAATGCTTTGGGCAGGCTGCTGGGTCGCGGGCCTCTGCTGGCTGGGCCTGACAGCCAGGGCTGGAATGAGGGGCAGAGGCCCTGGAGCAGCCCAGTGAGGTGCAGGCAGGCCTGGAAGACAGACTGGGCCAGAGGCTGGGGTGAAGAGGTGGCGACCACAGACAACACAATTTTTACAAAAATAATTACACAGATCAGCAGGGCTGGGCAGCACAGCCTGACGAGTAACACTGCAGCCCCCGCCCTTACCCTGCCCCTAAGGAGGAGGAGCCAAATGTGCCTGGCAGAGGCTGGGGTCTGCTGTGAGGGCAGGAATGCTAGTCATGGAGCTGGAGGCCCGGGAAGGAGACAGCTGGGGGCCCATCCAGAACCTCAGCTCAGGGCAGAGTATAAGGGTATCAGAGGCCACGTAAAGTCCCTCAGGCCACTGGGGACCTGGCCCAAGACCTCTCCAAAGTGCTTTGGACCTCCCAGCAACCCTCCATCCCCGCCCCCACCCCCAGCTGCCATCTTGGCATCCAGAGGACGTGTAAACACTAGGGACACGAGCACAAATGACTGCACTAGCAGTGGTGACCAGGGTGACAGCAGCCATCCTGGCCAGGACGTGGCAGGGGGCAGACAGAGACACCTGTCCTCTGCCTCACCAGTCTCTGCAGTGGGAGCACGGGGTGGGGGTAGGGCCACTCCCCTGGCAGCTGTGCTCATATCCGGGAGTCCTGGAGGTGGCTGGAGCCGTTACTGCCCACGATGGGGATCTGGGCCTTGTCCGGGTGCAGCGGCTGGACCTCGAAGCCATCCTCAGGAGAAGGGGCTATGGTGGGGGCATAGCGCCCAGTCCGGTGCTCCAGGAGGGCCGGGCCCCAGTCTCTGCTTGGCTTTGTGGCATTTTTCAAACGCTGCATGAGGTGGGCATGGGGCACAGGGACAGGGCACGTGAGGAGGGAGCTCTTAAGCCCCTTCCGGCAGGCCCCTCCCATTTTGCCTGGCTACCCAGCCTGCCCCCGCCCTCACCTGGAGGAGGGTGTCCCCGTCTGTGCGGCAGAGCCGGAATATGGCGTAGAGGGGGATGCAGAGGACGGAGGACAGAGCCATGAGGAAGCCGATGGCCACAGCCCAGCCTGGGTACTGGTAGTGGTTGTAGGTGATCGGCCGGTACTGGATCACAGTGAAGACTAGAATAAACTGCATGGGGGTGGGGTGGGAGTGGGTATCAGGCCGGCCCAGAGCCCAGACCCCAGGCCAGCCCTCCACCAGCACCCTTTCCTCTCTGGTTCCCAAACTAGAAGGGGATTTGGGCAGAACAGACAGCTGTCAACATCTGGGCCGTGGAAGAAGTGGGCGGGGCCAGGGGCCTGGGGCACTGAGGGCGGGAAGACTGGCGGGAGAAGTCTGTTTTCACCACAGTCCTGACCTGGCTCGAGAGTAGTCAAGCAGCTACTGCCTTTGGAAGTCAGTCAGCTCTGCTCAAAGACTTGCTATGGCTCCCTGTGGCCCACTAAATTAAGGCCACATCCTGGGCCTTTAGGCTGTCAGCTGGCAGTGTGACCTCAAATTGTCCTGCTGGCCACACTATCCCGCCCTCGATGTTTCAGTCACACCCAGTGTTCCCACCCTCTCTTCGTTTATTCTGGGGAATCATCCTCTGCATCTTCCTCTGCCAAACCCTATGCCAGTGCCCTCTCCTTCAAGCAGCCATCCCAGATTTCCCCCATTTCCTTCTGCAGGTCCTCTCCATGGTATTTTCCATCTGCTTCCCTTAGAGTTACTGGTTTTAATGTTTCCATAGACCTGAGAGCTCCTGGCATTGCATCAGCTCTGGGTGTGCAGTGCCCACTACAGTGCCTGGCACAGTCTCTTGTGTTGATTTGAACTGATGTGTTCGGACAGGCAGAGGAAGATGGAAGAGGGTAGGGCGAAGCTACCCTCTGAATGTCACTACCACGGACAGTGACATTCAGCCCAGGGAAGCTCCCCAGGCTGGAAATGGTGAATGTCAGGCCGTGGTGCTCTAGGGAGTCTTTGGAAAGAGATGGGTGAGACTGGAAATCAAACTTATGGCTGCAGCAACAAAAGGAGTGAAAGCAGGCGGTAGTGGGCGGGGGCGGGTGTCCCAGCACCCTCCTCCTGAGCCCCCAGCCACGTCCTGGAGCACAGGGCCATATTCTAGAATGCAAGACCCACATCCAAACTGGACAGCCCCCCTGGGATGCTGCACACACTGGGAGCCTATAATAGATTTCCCGAATGGAACAGATCCTGACCCCTGTGTGGACAGATCCCTCATTTGAGCTGACGGAATGGTGGAGTTTGTCAAAAAGAGCTTTTCAGAAATATGAACAAGGAAAGCCCCCAGAGAAAACACAACAGCCCAGAAAGCCAGGCTGGAGTTACCCCTAAGGGAAGACTCTAGGTTTCCCTAAAGGCAACTCCGGCCTGCTTCCTGGGCATGGGAAGGGCCTGCCCACTGTGCCTCGATCTTGTGGATCAGATCCCGGCTGAGGCCCCAACAGACCCTTCTTTGCTTGTTTCCTTCCTCCCCACTGCCCTTGGCAGGTGCCCCTGGTCTCTCCCCAGGACGTCAGTCTCGTCTGAATGCTGGGAGACCCTCTGAGCCGAGAAGGCTGAGCTTCCCTCGGGCCACAGCCCCAGAGGTCAGGGCATTCTGCGGTGGTGGTGCCTGCCCTCCCCAGCCTCCCACCACTGAGACTTCCGCTCCTCCTGTTTCAAAGCTGGGCCAGTGGCCAGAGGGGGAGCCTGTGCCAGGCTTGGGAACATCCCATACCCTATAAGGGGAGGCCCCAGCCCTCCACAGGCCTTTATTCAGAAACATGAGCCACAGGGGAAGTCTGGGGCTGAGCCCCCTGTGCCACCGAGGCATTGAACATGACAAGAGTGTGGCTCCGAACACTGCCCTGGCCACTGGGCCAGCCCTCTGACTGTCACTCAGAGGTGGCCCTGCCTGTCCTCTGTGGAGTGACCATTCTACTGTCAATACCTGCCTTCCCCGAATCCCATCCCAAACAGGAAGGAGCCAAGTCATATGGTTTTAGCCCCTGGACCCTTCCTCCCTCCTGCAGAGGTGGTTCTAGTGTGGCACTGGCCCAGCGTGCAGGCTTGAAATTGGACTACCTGATTTGAATCATGGCTCTACTTCTTTTTTTGTTTGTGTTTTTTTATTTGAGACAGAGTCTCTCTCCGTCGCCCAGGCTGGAGTGCAGTGGCATGATCTTGGCTCACTGCAACCTCCGCCTCCTGGGTTTAAGAGATTCTCCTGCCTCAGACTCCAGAGTAGCTAGGATTACAAGCATGTGCTACCACGCCCAGCTAACTGTATTTTTAGTAGAGATGGGGTTCCACCGTTTTAGCCAGGATGGTCTCGAACTCCTGACCTCATGATCCGCCCGCCTTGGCCTCTGAGAGTGCTGGGATTACAGGCGTGAGCCACTGCTCCTGGCCAGCTCTACTTCTTATTAGCTGTGTGACCATGGGCCAATTACTTAACATCCCTGTGCCTCAGTTTCCTCATCTGTAAAATGGGGATAACAATGACATCTAGGAGAGCTGTATCATGGGTTACATGGGAACGCTGTGTGGAAAGTGCCTGCTTCCTTCCATGGTGGATTCTTTTCACCAATTTGGCACCCTGATGGGAGTTTCTCAGCTGTTGAATATTCATAAAACCTGGAACTCCCCCTCCCAAGCCACCCCACCTCACTGCCTGGAAGGCTTGCAAAGTTGTCACCATGCAGAGCTGACATCTGACTCCTACAGCCTGGTCTACTGTCCTTGGGCTGCTGCTGGAATGCTGTTTCCCACCACATTGCCAAGCCCCTGGAACACTCTCCCTAGAGGGACGGGAAGTGAGGCCAGCAGGCAGAGGCTGACACGCTATCAGTACTGACTCCTGATACTCAGGGGTGCCAGGCAGGAACGCCAGAGAGAGAGCTGCCACCAGCCACTTTCCCCCTCCAAGCCTAAGCAATGTCTGCAGTCAAATACAGGCTGCGGCACTCCCTCCTAACACGAGGCCAGGGCCCAGGTGGCGCTGAGTCTCCACATGCCTCTCCAGCTCTCTCCAACCTCCCTCAGCCTCCAGAGTCATGGGTGTGGAGCTCCAACCAGGTGCAGGGGTTCCTGCTCTCCCCTCGCTGGGTCCCAAAAGAAGGACATATGGCCAAAGGGCAGGGGGGGTGGGAGGGTCTGGCCAGGGAACTCACGAAGATGATGGCAGGAGAGACGAAGCGCCAGCAGATCTGAAAGAAGAGGGGCGGTGGGAATCCCAGCATCATCTGGATGTCCTGGAAGTAGTTCCGGTGCCCTGGAGAGAGGGGGGTCAGCAGGCCCACAGGACAGAGTGGGCGGGCCAGGGACCGGGCCACAGAAGGCCGGAGGCTCAAGTGCTCACCGTAGATGTACATGATGGCCACACACATGATGCAGGAGATGACCACCAAGGAGAAGCTGGCCGCGTAGTTGTCCATCAGCAGCAGCCAGTAGATGCCTGCCTGGGGAACAGCGGGCAGCTGTGGGAGGCGCCTGCAGCCCGGGCTCCCCCACCTTCCCCACACGTCCTGGCAACTCTGGCGCAGCCCTTCCCTTACTCAGCTCTTACCTGGCTGGTGAGGGGGATGCCCAGCAGGAAGCCAGCCACAGCCACGCCCAAGGTCACATATGTCTTTCTCTGCAGGATCCACTCATTCGCCACCTCATCCACAATGGCTGTGACCAGCGTCTCCAGGAGGCAGAACTGTAGGATGTGGCTGTCAGATCGGGGACCTGCCCCTTGTTCCTGTCCCCTCCCTTCCCCAACCCTCTGGCCCACGTCCCACACCTCGTACCTGAGTGCCCAGCCCCAGCAGGATGAGCATGAAGAAGAAGAGCAGAGACCACAGCGGGGAGATGGGAAGCAGCGTCAGGGCCTCGGGGTAAGCCACAAAGGCCAGGCCAGGGCCGTGGTCTGCCACATGGGACACGTCCACGCCCAGGTGATTGGCCATGAAGCCAAGGATGGAGAAGATGACGAAGCCAGCATAGACACTGGTGGCACAGTTGGTGATGCTGATGATGACACTGTCCCTGATGGGGAGGAAAACAGAGAGAGCTCAGCTCCCCTCTCCCCAGTTTGGGCCAAGAGGAGACATGGAGACAGGGAAAGTTCTAGAAACAAAGGCATCCCCAGCTCCTTTTTTTGGGGTGGGAGACAGGTTCTCACTCTGCTGCCCAGGCTGGAGGGGCAGTAGGCTGCTCCAGCTAGTGAGCTGATATCAGCTCACTGTAGCCTTGATCTCTTGGTCTCAAGCAATCCCCCCGCCCCAGCCTCCTGAGTAGCTGAGACTACAGGTATGTGTCACCACACCCAGCTAATTTTCATTTTTATGTTTTGTAAAGAAAGATGGGGTCTCACTATGTTGCCCAGGCTTGTCTTGAATTCCTGGGCTCAAGTGATCCTTCTGCCTTGGCCTCTCAAAGTGCTGGGATTACGGTGTGAAGCACTGAGCCTGGTCCCCAGCTCCTCTTCTGATCTGTTCTGGGCATTTTTAAGTGAGCCTGAGCTGCCTGGTCCTCACAGACCCCTGGGACTCCCCATCACTCTTCTCTCTCCTGCCTAAGCCTCTCTCCCCATTCTGCAACAACTTGCAGAATGGATAAACAACTTTATCCAGAACCAGTGTTCCTAGAACCTCAAGGCCATGAGGGGAAAGGAGGCCTGGTGGGCCACGGGGGCACTGGAGCTGGGATCAGGCTGCAGAGAGGGCAGGGAGGGGCGGCCTCAGGCTGGCAGGAGCGCTCACCGGTAGCAGTTGTTGTGGAACTTGTTGTAGGAGGCCATGGTGATGAGGCCTCCCCATGCACAGCCCAGCGAGTAGAAGATCTGGGAGGCCGCATCACCCCACACCTGCAGGGAGGACGGGCGGGTGAGGAGCTGTGGGCAGAGGCAGGCACCTCCCCGGGCCCTCCCCGACCCCCTTCCGGTTTCCCTCACATCCCACCTTGGCCTCCAGGATCTTGTCCCACTGTGGGGTTAGGTAGTACATGATGCCTGTGAAGGCTCCCTCCAGGGTCACTCCACGGACAAACAGGATGGTCAGCACCACGTAGGGGAACGTGGCCGTGAAGTACACCACCTGGCAAGAGAGGGCTCCATGGACTCTTCCAGGCTCTCCCCTGCCCTGGGCACCACCACCCTGGCTCCCTAATCACCACCAGCCCCTCGTCCCTCTCCCTCTCCAGAGTCCCTTCAGCATTCCCTCCCTGCAACACACACACAACCCAGGCGGGGGCAGGGCCTTTCTGGGTGGGCACAGATCCCGCTGGGGGAGGGGTACTTGCTTTCCCTGAAGACTTGACACCTCGGATGAGGCAGAGAAAGACGACCACCCAGGAGACACCGAGGCAGCCGAGGAGGGGCAGCCGCACCTCCCCAAAGTTCCCGATGTCGTCTGACAGCTTCAGCACGTACAGCCTGGGAAGGGGAGACTGTCACTGAGGGCCAGCCCCGGCTGCCCAGCAGCACATTCCCAAGGCCCAGGACCCTCCTTTGTCATGAGGTCCCAGCAGCCACCTTGTGTGAGTTGGGAGCTATTTCATGGGCCCACCTGCTATAGCCCCTGGGGACCTGACACAGTCCACTGCTCTGCAGCCTCTCCCAGGCCCTTCAAGGGCTCCTGGAGGCCATACCCCAGGCATGGCTGGTCGTCCCAGTCCCACCCAAGGAGGTGGAAGAGGAGATGGGTCCTTGTCCCCAGCCAGGCTCAGTCCAGGTCCCTGTATATTTCTCCCTCAGGAGTGCCTTTTCCTTACCCTGTCAGGTGTCACTTCCTCCAGGAAGCCACCAATCAGCATTTCACCTGCACCAATCAACTCTACCTCTGATAAACTGAGGGAGGCAGTGGAGTGCTGAGTAAAGACTGGACCCTGGCAGGGCACGGTGGTTCACGCCTGTAATCCCAGCACTTTGGGAGGCTGAGGCAGGCGGATCACCTGAGGTCAGGAGTTCAAGACCAGCCTGGCCAACATGGTAAAATCCCATCTCTACAAAAATACAAAAATTAGCTGGGCATGATGGCAGGTGCCTGTAATCCCAGCTACTCAGGAGTCTGAGGCGGGAGAACCACATAAACCCGGGAGGTGGAGGTTGTAGTGAGCCGAGATCACGTCACTGCATTCCAGTCTGGGTGACAGAGCAAGACTCCATTTCAAAAAAAAAAAAGAAAAGAAAAAGAAACAAAAAAACAGATTGGACCCAAATTTCTCCCCTCTGATGGCTCCATCTGGCACCCTATGCCATACCAGCTGTGATCTTTTGATCAACCAGACATAGTGCCTGGCCCTGAGCTAGGTGCTGGGCATACAGGTTTACAGGGGCATCTCCCTTGGCCCTCAGAGAAGAGGGCAGAAGAGAACTGCTCCACCTCCAGCACCGCCAACTTCACTTTCAAAGTAAAGAAACCATTTCTTGTTCGAAGGATTTTTTGTTTTCTTTTGTTTTTGTTTTGTTTTTGAGACAGAGTCTTGCTCTGTCACACAGGCTGGAGTGCATTGGTGCTATCTTGGCTCACTGCAACCTCTACCTCCCGAGTTCAAGCGATTCTTCTCCCAAGTAGCTAGGATTACAGGTGCGTGCCAGCACAACTGACTCAGTTTGGTATTTTTAGTAGAAACGGGGTTGGACCATGTCAGCAGGCTGGTCTTGAGCTCCTGACCTCAGGTGATCTGCCCACTTCAGCCTCCCAAAGTGCTGGGATTACAGGTATGAGCCACCAAGCCCGGCCTGAAGGGTTTTTTAATACTTTGTCTAACCATACATGCTAAACAGGTAGGTCTCAGTAGCCACCATGTGTAAGATTATGGTGTGAAGCACTGAACCTGGCCCCCAACTTCTTTTCTGGTCTGTTCTGGGCATTTTTAAGTGAGCCTGAGCTGCCTGAGTCCTCAAAGACTCCTGGGACATCACTGTCACACTGGGAGGCCCTGTATTATATGATGCCTGTTAGCCTCTTCTGTCTTATTACTCATGTTTCATATTATTATTATTATTATTGAGACAGGGTCTCACTCTATAGCCCAGGCTGGAGTGCAATGGCACAATCATGGCTCATTGTAGCCTCAATCTCCCAGGCTCAATTGATCCTCCCACCTCAGCCTCCCAAGTAGTTGGGACTACATGTGTGCACCATCATGCCCAGCTAATTTTTGTATTTTTTTGTAGAGATGTGGTAATGCCATATTGCCCAGGCTGGTCTTGAACTTCTGGGCTCAAGTGATCCTCCTGCCTTGGCCTCCCAAAGTGCTAGGATTACAACAGGCATGAGCCACCGCACCTGGCCTATATTGTTTTTTATTGCAAGAATACAGCATTACAATGTTAGGGATTGAAGAGTTTAAAAGGCTAGCCTGGAAACCAAATGATGAATTCTAGCTTTAATTTTATAGCAGCATATTCTGGTTTTTGTTTGGTTTGGGACCACATGCTTTTGAGCTCAAACAACCTAAGGACATGTGGTACCCAACATATTTACAAGTGGCATCTTGACACATGACATCTCCAGAATTATTCTGCATTGCTTAAAAGTTTTATCCACATTATGTATCTTATTTCCCCAGCCAGGTGGTGAGTGCCTTGAGAACAGGACCCCTATTTCTTTCTTTTTTTCCTGAGACGAAGTCTCACTCTCATCCAGTGGCACGATTTCAGCTCACTGCAACCTCCGCCTCCTAGGTTCAAGCAATTCTCCTGCCTCAGCCTTCTGAATAGCTGTACAGGCATGTACCTGGCTAATTTTTTTTGTATTTTCAGTAGAGACAGGGTTTCACCATGTTGGGCAGGATGGTCTCGAACTCCTGACCTCGTGATCCGCCCACCTCAGCCTCCTAAAGTGCTGGGATTACAGGTGTGAGCCACCAAGCCTGGCTGCACACAGATTCTGACACAGCAACTACTGCCTAGCTCCTTAACCTCCAAATGGCAGTCTCTGAATCTGAAAATATGGATACTAACATCTATTTACATAATATGCCTGGTGCCCTGTAGGTGCTCAAAAATGAGTGCTTCCTTTCCTCCCTTGCAGAAGCCTGGGTTACTGTCAGGCTCATTTCCCAGGCTCTCCAGGAGAGGGCAGCAGGGAGCCGTGCTGCTGGGAAGGTGTCCTGCTTGGGACAGCGGCCAGTTAGGCAGGCCTGGCTCCTACTGGGGAGTAGAGTGCAGCGGCTCTACCAGCCAGATTTCTTTGAAGGCTCTTCCCCTCTGATTTTACTGGATAAAATCTCTAGAGCTCTGCCGTGGGTGGGCCCAGAACTGGGAATCTCTGGCAGACGGCCCCTGGGACAAACACCACTGGAGCATCTGGGGGTGGGGGGGGCGGGGGTGCTTGAGGCTTTGTGTTTCTGGGAGATTCCAGGAAGGTTCATCACCCCAGACTAGCTCAAGTTGTCCAGTCGACATCACGCCTCAAATGTAGTTAAAACGCCTGAGTAGGCAATATCTGATTTTACTGGATAAAATCTCGTTCTCCCGTTGGACAGGAGCTCCGTAAGGACAGCGTCTTCCTCCCTGCCCTCTCTCCCCTCTGAGAACAGTACCCGTTAATCTAGTAGGTGCTCAAGAAATCGGCCGGGCGTAATGGCTCATGCCTGTAATCCCAGCACTTTGGGAAGCTGAGGCAGATGGATCACGAGGTCAGGAGATCTAGACCATCCTGGGCAGCATAGTGAAACCCCATCTCTATTAAAAATACAAAAATTAGTTGGGTGTGGTGGCGCATGCCTGTAGTCCCAGCTACTTAGGAGGCTGAGGTAGGAGAATTGCTTGAACCCAGGAGGTGGAGGCTGCAGTGAGCCAGGATCACACCATTGCACTCTAGCCTGGGCAACAAAGTGAGACTCCGTTTAAAAAAAAAAAAATTAGACAGGCGTGGTGGTGGCTGTCTATAATCCCAGCTACTAGGAAGGCTGAGGCAGGAGAATTGCTTGAACCGGGGAGGCAGAGATTGCCGTGAGCTGAGATCACACCACTACATTCCAGCCTGGGCAACAGATCGAGACTCCATCTCAAAAAAAAAGAAATCATCTGTCTGTTCAGTTCCAACTGTTCTTTTAAAAAAGAAAATAGAGCCGGGCGCAGTGGCTCACGCCTGTAATCCCAGCACTTTGGGATGCCGAGGCGGGTGGATCATGAGGTCAAGAGATCGAGACCATCCTGGTCAATATGGTGAAACTCTGTCTCTACTAAAAATACAAAAAATTAGCTGGACATGATGGCGCGTGCCTGTAATCCCAGCTACTTAGGAGGCTGAGGCAGGAGAATTGCCTGAACCCAGGAGGCGGAGGTTGCGGTGAGGCAAGATCGCACCATTGCACTCCAGCCTGGGTAACAAGAGCGAAACTCCGTCTCAAAAAAAAAAAAAAAAAAAAAAAAAGAAAAGAAATGTTAGATAGTTAAAAATTAAAAAATAAAACAGAAATGACCTGTCCAGTGACTGAGTCCCTGAGTCTGCCCATGCCTCTCTGACGGACAGCGGCTGTGGGTCCTTGACAATAGCGGCCATGCCTTACCTGTCTTTGCATCTCTATAGCCTAACACAGAGGCTGGCACAGGGAAGCTGGGTCCTTCAGGGTCAGAGCACTCAGGACTGGGCTTAGAAGACCTGCGGTGATTTGCAGTATCCTAGGACACTCATCCATTTCAGCCGTGGCTCTCCATCATGTGTGGAGAAAGCCTCAAGCCCCTACCCTGGCATGGGAGGCCCTGTGTTATATGATGCCTACTGGCCTCTTCTGTCTTATCACTCAGCGTCCCACCTGCTCCCAACCCCAGCTCCAGTTTGCCTCCTTCTGGCTTCTGCTCGCCTGCTCATGTGGCTCCCAGTCTCTCTACTTTCCCCTCTCCCTTCCATTTTTTTTTCTTCTTGAGACAGAGTCTCACTCTGTCACCCAGGCTGGAGTGCAGTGGTCCAGTCTCGGCTCACTGCAACCTGTGCCTCCCAGGTTCAAGTGATTCTCCTGCCTCAGCCTCACCAGTAACTGGGATTATAGGCGCCCACCACCGCGCCCGGCTAATTTTTGTATTTTTAGTAGAGATGGGGTTTCACCATGTTGGTCAGACTGCTCTTGAACTCCTGACCTCGTGATCCACCCGCCTCAGCCTCCCAAAGTGCTGGGATTACAGTTGTGAGCCACCGGGCCTGGCTTCCCCTCTCTCTTCTCTGGGAGGCCCTGACTGCCTGCTCTTGCCCCATCCCCTGAGCACCAAGCACTAACCCTTTGTGTCCCCATGACACCCCTATACACACCTGGGCCGAAGCACCTGCCCTACTGTGATTAGCGATCTGTCTCCCCAGTGCCCTGTGGGCTCCTTAGGACAAGGGCTGTGGGCCGTTCATACCCACCATGAGCACACAGGACCTGGCAAAGCAGAGCTGTGAATGTTGTGGAATGAATGGTGGAGGCCCGCCCGCCTGCCTCAAAAGCCCTCTGCCCTGGGATTCCCCAGTAGGAGACGGGGAATTTTTAACTAGTGGGTGGAGGGCACAGCAGGATGGCCTGAGACTCTGGTCTTTGTCACCTCTGAACAAAATGTGCCGAGATGTCTTGATCATGGCACCCCTGGCTCAGAGACCTCCCATGGCTTCTTTTGTTCTGCAGCATAAAGTCTAAGCCTAACCCTTGTAAGTTATTTACGAAGGCAGTGCCACCTCCTAGACCACCCTGAAGCCATGCATTCTCCCCACACCTGTTACTCTCTCTCTCTCTCTTTTTTTTTTTTTTTTGAGATGGAGTTTCGCTCTCCTTGCTCAGGCTGGAGTGCAATGGCGAGATCTTGGCTCACCACAACCTCTGCCTCCCGGGTTCAAGTGATTCTCCTGCCTCAGCCTCCCAAGTAGCTGGGATTACAGGCATGCACCACCATTTTTAGTAGAGAGGGGGTTTCTCCATGTTGGTCAGGCTGGTCTCGAACTCCTGACCTCAGGTGATCTGCCCACCTCAGCCTCCCAAAGTGCGGAGATTACAGGTGTGAGCCACCTTGCCTGGCCTCCCCAAACCTGTTACCGTCATCAGCGCAGGCTCCCTTCAGCTGGGGCCAGCCTCTGATCATCTGGGACAGGACGTTTGCCCACACACTTCTTCTCCCCAGGATCCCTCCCCCTTTCCCCTGAGTATCCTCTGAAGGTGTGCAGACTTCTGAAGGCCTTCTTAATGGCTGCTTTGTAAAGATCCTGCCACTCAACATTCCATCTTCCATTGTTTTCTGTACATCAGGCTCTTCTGCTAAACCTCTTCACTCACCTCTGCCCTCCCCCAGTCCAGCAGAGGGCTCAACCTGCAGCAGGCACCTGACCTATTCTGCAGATGGCTGCCCAATGGGGAGAGGGTCGCTACCAGGTTCTCCTGACTCTGGGTCCCGAGGGTGCCTCACCTCCAGTACTCCTCACTGGGGCTGGTCCTCTGGAGGCTGTGGTTGAGATGGTGGGAGAGGTTGCTGGGCAAGGCGGCCGGCCGGGAGCCATTGGTGAGGTTGGAGGCGTCCAGCACCCCGGCGCAGTCACGCGTGTTCCAGGGGTTATTGCAGTAGGCCCAGGGCAGCACGTGCGTCATGGACGAGAAGAAGTAGTAGAAGGCGATACAGATGACCACATTGTAGTAGATGCCGATGTAGGTGGACACCACCATCATGCCATAGCCTACACCTGCAGGAGGGGAGGGGTCGGGGAGCAGCCTCACACATCCAGCAGGAGGAAGTGAGGTTAATCATTTCTAAGGGTGCAAGGGGTAGGCTTTGATGGAGGGCCACCCAGGTCAAGGTCTTGGTAGGGGTAAGTTGGGGGGGCGCAAAGGAGTTTTGTGTGTACGTGTGGTAGGCGGGGAGGGTGGAGGCCAAGTAAACAAGGGTCCCAGCATGCATCCATGGCTTAGGCCATTGATGTGGGGCTTGGGGTCAGCATCGGGGCTCTACAGAGGTCAGCCGTGTTTGTGCGGATGGGCAAGTTGACACGGCCCTCAGAGGCCATTGTGTGTTTGTGTGTTTGAGAGAGTGGCCCTCCCAGGCCTCACCTTTGAACATGGGGCTGATCCTCCAGACCCCCAGGCACCCCTGGCTGGCAAACTGTCCGAAGGAGAGCTCCATGAAGAAGAGGGGGATCCCGCAGAAGATGAGCATGATGAAGTAGGGGAACATGAAGGCGCCTGGGAGGCAGGGAGAGGTCTGGCTCAGGAGTGGGCTTGGGGGGATCTCACCCTCGGCTTCCTGCCCAGAACCCAACAGCAAAACCTTTGCGATTGGGTGGGACCCAAGGAGTGTGCCAGGCCTTGAGCAGGAGCCTGGGCTGAGGCACACCACCCGCAGCCTGTCTTTGAACTTGTCAGAGGCTCCCAGGAAATCTGCTCAAAGTAGAATCCAGGCCCCAGAGCCATCATACTTGGGTGAGATTGGATGGTTGAACCAAGCGATTTCACAAACATAAGTTGCTGAGATCCACAAATATCCCTGAACCATTTAGGGGGCTGCTGAACCCCAGGGAATAGAACAGGGAGCCCTGGGGAGGTTGGGTCCTTTTCTCACCTCTCCTCACCTGAAAAGGGGCCAGCTGGCAGGTCCAGGCCCGAAAAACAGACTGCCAGGGTCTGGGGTGGCCTGCCTTAGGCAAAGCATGCCTAAGCCAGGGATAGGGGCAAAGGAGGCCAGGGCCAGAGGCCAGCCTTTATCTGGAGTGGGTCTGTGCCAGGGAGAGGGTGGCCCAGGCCCTGGTGGGTGGGCTTTACCCAAGTGGGTGGTCCCTGCCCTGTGCCCGCTGGGTACCTCCCCCGTTGCGATAGCAGAGGTATGGGAAGCGCCAGACATTGCCCAGGCCCACGGCATAGCCCACGCTCGTCAGTACAAACTCGATCTGGTTGCCCCAGTTGCCCCGTTTGAGGTTCTGGTCCCTCTTGGTGGCCTCGCTGGGCACAGCACCATTCTGTGGGGACAGGAGAGAAGCTACCATCAGCAAGGCATTTGTGCTCCGTGCCTGATCCTCTGGGCCTCCCCCAGCAGGGACACCGTGGACCCTCCAACACCCCTCCCCAGGCTTCCCCTCTGCTGGCAGGAGTCTCGGGCAGGCCTGGCAGAGGAGGGAAGCAGGGAGGAGTGGCTGCCAGAAGGCGCCAAGCAGAGCCTCCCTCATCAGCCCCACAGCACGCAGTGCCAGGTGTACCAGCCCACCTGAGGAGCTGCTGCCAGGGTCCAGGAGGTGGGACATGGGAGAGGGAGCTAGGGCCAAGAGCCCCCAAGTCCCTCCAAAACCTCCCCTCGCCCCTCTGGTAAGGATCTGGGAGCAGCTGAGCCTCATACCAAGCAGCCAAGTCAGGCTGGGCACAAAGGGGCCTGTGTCCAGACAGCCCCCCCGACCCGTCGCCTACCACATCACCAGGCTGAGCACGCTGCCTGTGGGCAGGCGACTGCGGGGGAGGGGAGGCTAGACCCCTCCCCCTGCTGAAGGCTTCTTCCTGGGGGCACAGAGTGGGCAGGGCTGGGGAGAAATGGGAGAGCAGCTGAGCTGGACCAGACCTGGGGAAGGCATTCTGGGACTCTGGGTGGGAGGGCCTGGGGAGCCAGCTACACTACCCATGGCTGGGGAGGGGCCCTGGGGACCTGACCTGGGCCACAGCTAGGGAGTGCTGGGCCCTGAGTGAGGGAAGGAGACCAGAGTTGTAGGCCTCGTGCCAGACTCTGAGTACAGACTCTGCTAGGGAAATAGAGGGAGTGGCTCCAGAAAAGCTGGCAGGGAGAAGGATCCCTGAACAGGGAGAAGGGGGCTGAAGGTCAGGAGAGGTGGATGCAGGGATTTGCCCCAGGGAAGAATTCCGTGCCTGCACAACTGGGCTGGTGGCCTGGGCCCCCCTGAGGACAGCCCCCTGTGGGACCCCAGGCCCAAGCTGGAACTGGCTCTGCAAGTCCCTTGGTTAAGTAAGTCCCTTAATAAGTGCCACGCTCCTTCCAACTCCCTCCCACAGTGGGCAGGAAATTAACCAGAGCCCGAGGGGCCCCAAGGGTCTCACTAAGGAAACAGGGACTCACTGTCACCAACGGAAACACAGAGAGTCCCTAGTGCCAGGGACAGCCTCCCAGAGGTGACTATTCCCAAGAGAAACAGACAGATTCAACATCAGAAATGGAGCCCCAGAGCCTCAGAGAGAGGACAGTGACGTGACACTGAGCCTCCACTTGAAAGAGACATATTCAAGGACAGCAGTCACCCTGGTCAATAAGCAAGACAGGCTGGTGCAGGTGAAATGCCATCAGACCCTGATGCTGATGAACACAGACGGGATGAATGGGCTCCCTGGACCCCACGTGCCTTAGATAGGACATGTGGAAATGTGGGCAAATGAGGCACCAAGGCTTGGTGGGTGGGCACCGCAGCACAGACACCTTTGTGGGGCAGCCACCCTGTGTGTTCAATCCAGCATCGACCCTGCAGAGATGTGACCCTCACACCCTCCGGAGGGCAGGGGCGCAGTGCCCAGGACCTCAGGTTTCCTTCAAGGAGCACCCAGAGCAAATCAGTGGCTGAACAAGCCTTCTTTCATTCATTAGTTGATTCATTCATGCAATGACAGATTTACTGACACCGGCTATGTGCCAGGCACTGTGCCAGGAAGTGAGACTTCAGCAGCGAGCTCCTACCATCTCAGAGCTGGGAGTCTAGCAGAGGCGCAAGCCGACAGTGAAATGAACACACCCATCATCTTTAGATGTGGCTTCAGTGCGACCAAGAGGGGTTCATCTCAAAGTCACAAGAGTATGGAAGGAGGACAAGGCAGGAAAGCAGGGCAAAGGTCAAGGAAGGCCTCCCTGATGAAGAGGCTTGAAGCCACACTTGGCGCTGGGAGAGGGTGGCCCCTGGCCTGAGTGTGCCCTCTGTGACATCCCCCTACAGAATCCTGCCTGAGCCTGTCACCACCTCCTGGGGCCTTCACTGGGGCAGGTGTAGCAAGATCACAGCATCAAGGGGCCATTTTTTGGAGGGTGTGAGGCCTGGTGGGTTAGTTTATCTGGTCGCAAACAAATACCAGCCAAATAGGGCTCCTATATGTTGGCCCTACAATACCAGTTTTATTCTGTCCCAGGGCTGTTTACTTAGGGGCACAATGCCTGATTGTGCCAGCAGCACAGTACGTAGATGGGGTCACAGAGCAGCAGTTACAGCTGTAAATGGGACAACTGATGGTCCAGGATGGCAGGGTAAGGGCAAGGCCCTTTTCAGAGACCCAGGTTCCTAAGGCTCGAAGTTCAAGGCCTGCCTCCTTTTCCAAGCAGGATGAGGGACAGATGCCCCACACCCCCTGACCAAGTGGGACTACATTTGGATCTCTAAAGTCTGTTCCTCCTCTGGCATGGGGGGGTACAGGGAGGGAGGTGATGCTCCCAGCCACGTGCCACAGACAGCCGCCTGCCTGAGCCCTCAAGAGCCAGCCACTGCTCCGTTAATGAGCCATGTGCTAACCAGCTCAGCCGTGCAGGCTGCAATCCAGGGAGGCCACAGCCCCCAGGACAGGGCCGAACTGGGGTTGGTGATGGGGCTCTGGCAGGAAGAAGCTGACAACACTAAAGGTCTGCTTTGTGCAGAGGCTCCTCGCAGAAACAGCACCCATTGCTGCTTGGGCGTGGATCCCAGCACTGTGACGCTTGATGACGGGAACCCGGCCCGTGCTTGGCCTGTGACTTCAACTCCAGGGCTGTCTATACTCAGGTGGCTTGGGGGAGGGCTGAGCTCTCAGTGGAGGACAGAGCAAGCCTACCTTTCTCCAAGCAAACTGGAGGAAGGACTCCCCCCCAAAAAAATCCAGGCACTTTCTGGGTCCTCTAGTTTCTTTCCTTGTGCAGCTCTCTTTTGGGGACCATCCCCCACTTCCCTCCTGAGCCGCGACATCTTTTCCAATACTGCATGGCTTTTTTTTCCTTTTCGCATAATCTTTCCTATTCTAAGCCTGTAGCTTTTCTTGATCTGCTTGGTGGACGGCTGTGTCACTGATATGAACTGCCCTTGCAGTGGTCATCAGCTGAGGGGGCCAAGGAAAAATCCCTTTGTGCTCACAATTTGACCCAGACTGGCTGCCTGTCTGCCTGAGCCAGCTCAGCCCCACAGACGGGCTCTGCTCCAGGCTTCTCCTGCCCCCCCCAACACCCACCATCTGCCCCCCTCTACTCGCCCTCACTCACATCTCAGTGGGGAATTAAACCACAGTGGCATGGTTCCCTCTGGCTCGGCTCCTCCTCTGCAGGCTCCCTAGGTATCCCCTATGTGCCCTGCGACCCTTCCCAGCAGCTCTGAGAGGCCACCGCCAGGACAAAGCAGCCTCCAGTCAGCACTGCCATGGGCCCAGCAGGTGGTCTCCAGGACAGGACTACCCTGCTCTGTTCCCAAGCTCTCCCAGCCATGGAGGGAATGGAGGCTTTCCTTCCATGACGGGGTGGGGTGAGCTGGCCACCACACACAGACACATACACACACACACACACACACACCCCTCTGAAGTTCCCTTACCCTTAGAGCCAGTCATTGAGACAGCAGTGTCCACCCTAGCACAAGAACTTAAGATCTTTCTTGGTTTAACAGACCCTGTCCCTGCCTCGCTGGGAGCCACACTGAGCAAAGTCACTTACATAAGTCCTTTACACAGCCCTCTGCCCGGCTTATTTAATATTGCTCTGGCTGAGCCTCTGGAATTAAGGCTGCTCAGCTTCGAGGGCAGAATCCAGATCTCCCACTCTGCCCAGGGCTTGGCAGAGGCGGGCCACCGGTGCAGGTGAGAGCCCTGGTGCTCCGGGACCTGCTCCTCCAGTAGCCCTGGGCAAGTCACTTCCACTCTGGGTATCAGGAGGCAGACTAGATAACCTCACTATCAGATTAGCTCCAGGGTGTTCAGGATGGTGTGGCCATAGGCTAGATAACCCCACTATCAATCCATCTGCCAGATTCCCAGGATAGACAGCCTCAGCAGCTACTCATATTCCACAGCTCAGCCTCAGCAGCTACTCATATTCCACAGCTCTCCCTCAGCTGGAATTTTGCTATGTCTGACTTTCCACTGGTTCCCACTAGCTTTCTAGATTACTGATAAAATATTTTGCACTTTTTTTCTGTTCATAAAAGCATGATAAGCTACCACAAAAAAAATTAGAAAATACAGAAAAAGGTAGAGAGGAAACACAGCAGCAAAGCCCACTCCTAGAGCAAACCCCGGCCAGCCTGAGGACGCACTCCCACCTTTCCCTCTTGTGCGGACGCAGGGAGCCCAGCTCTCCATCCTGGACGGTGACTCTGCTCTGGTATGAGACTCCTGCCTCCTATATCAGGGTCCAGTGGATATTTTTGTGAATTGTGAGTTTCCCCTTCCTGCTCTCAGTGGACACTGAGGAATCCTGGAGCTGCCCTGGCTGGGCGGGCCCTCTGGGACCTAGTTTAGGTCTCTCCAGCCCCAGGGTGTGCTCATGGGATGAAGTCCCATCCAAGACAAACTTTATGGAGGAGAATGGGCAAGACCTCACATCCCAAACTGACTTTGAGCCAAATCAGATCACTGACAACTTTCTCTAAGTCCCAGTGGGGAATCTAGATGGAATAGCCATTACAGTAAATTGTGGCTGCCTCAGAAGACCCCACGACCTCCTGCCAGGCACCCCTCGGTTTTTGTTCTCTCTTATCAGTCCAGGGGCCAGGTCCACAGGCAGCACCTACCCTGCAACGACAGAATCATCTGTCCTTCACCTACATAGCACTGAGTAGCGGCAGAGAGACCCAGCTGCAGTGCTGATCTCTGGTGTCAGTTACCTGGATACGGGAGGGGCTGGGCCTGGGGGTGGAGGGGCAGAACATGGAAAAATCTGCCCCAGGCCCGAGTGGTCCTCAGCAGCCATTAGTGCCTCCTGCCTCCAGGAAAACCTCAGAGCCATCTCTGGGCACCTCTCAGGACTCCAGGTCCTTCAGAGTCAAGGCCTTCATCTAGCAGGTGAGAGAGGCAAGGATGTGCCTTGTGTCTATCCATTGCGGAGCCCTGATTGGCAGCAAGGGACCTGCCAATGTTGTGGGCAGCAGGCAGACTGGCACCCCCAGGCATGCTGGGCTCCACTCCAGGCCTTGGGGAGAGTGATGGAGGACCCTGGGAGAGCCCTGCCCAGCCCCTCGCTTCCCACCCCAGGGAAGCCCAGCAGGAGAGACTGGAGGCCACAGTCCTGTCCTGTGCTGCATCGGCTGAGGGCGGCTTCTATCCTCACCAGCTGGCAGTGGGCAGCTCTGGGAAGTGGTTCTTGACCCCAGCAGTCCTGAGGTTTGAGGGCAGCCCCACGTTCCGCTCCTCCCAGACCCATCCCACATCGCCTCAGAGGGCATTCCCTCTCTTGCCTTCTGAAGGTCAAGTCGGGATGTCCTACAGGGGAGAAGGGTAGCTTTTGAGTCTCCCTCGCCGACATCCACTGCATGTGCCTGACATCTCCGCCAGTCCCCAGCGTCCAGGGATGAGGACACACCAGCTCCCAGCCCATGTGGGCACTTGCCCTGGACCCTGGAAAATGCTCCATGGGGTCACTCTCTTCCCAGCTGAGACTCTTGCCCCCTCCCCTCCCCCACCCAGCACCACTGAGCCCATGTGCCACGTTCCCCTGCCTGCTCACCCACTCTCCCCATAGGAGTAACTGCCGTTGCACAGACAATGAGGCTGTATTGATTAGTACAATTCCTGGGCACCTCCGGCCCGTCTCCCCGGGAGCTAGGACAATGCAGCTTTGATACACAGAGCAGATTCTCAGCAGGTCCTTGGGCTGGGGGAGCCCTCACACCCCCACTCTCCTCCCCCTTGCCCCCACCACACAGCTAACTCTTCCTGCACTCCTTTGCATAGTTGCGACTTTCTGGGTCACTTTGGCTGGTGTCTGTCTCACTTGCTGGCTGTGCCTGCCCCTCCCTGGCACAGACCATTCAGCCCCTTTCCCCATCCCCAGCCCAGCCTCTCGGCCTGCCTGGCACCAAGGAGGAGGCTCGACCTCCTGGAAGGTGACTGACCTGTTCTGGGGAAGAGGGGGCCACAGGTCCATGAGCTGCGGCCATCCCCAGTGAGCACTCGCAGCCAGCGTGTCTCCGCAGCTCATTCACACCTCTGCGGGCTCCAGCGCGACACTGACGCTTCCCCTGCCTCTCCCACTGCCGGGCTGGGCAGCCTCAATTACTTTCACCTCATCTCCTCCCGAAGCTCTGCCTACCCCCTCCCCTGGCCCTGCCCCTCCAGCCAGTCCCCATGCAGCCCAGCACGGGTGCTCCGGAGCTGGAGAGTGGGGCGTGTGGGGTTTGTTGTGTTTTTCCCTTGTTCCCAGCAAGTAACTGGAACAAAACACACACACACACACACACACACACACACACACACACACGAATAGGGCAGAACGAGCGAGAGGGTGGCTCACTCCCCCTAGAGAGCTGGCCAGATGCTGTCTGAGCCCACAGGCCTGGCACTGGGTGGGCTCCTGGTAGGGTAGTTGAGTGTCTGATGAGTGATGAGGTCTGCCCCATTGGGCCCTGGATGGTGACTGGCAGGAAGATGGAAGGTACAGTCCACAGGGCACAGCTCAGGCTCCTCCGAGAGGTACAAGCCAGGAGAAACCAAGCCCTGGGGCTGTACCTGCTCCCCTCCAGAGATGGGGACTCCCAGCCCGCCAGGATGATGGGGCATCTTCCTAGGAGAATGTGACTGACCATGCCAGAAAGCCCTGGCCTAGTGAGCCATGCTGTCACCTGTCTGAACAAAGATGGCATTAGCCAAGGGGGCAGTCACCTCAGAGTCCAGACAAAGTGGGGCTGTGGAATAAGAACCCATGAGGATTTGCACCATGATGCCCAGAAGGTGAGGCACTAGTCTGGGAGTGTGTGCGGCGTGGGCTGGTAGGTTCAGTGGTGTCATCACCACGACTGTAGCCACCATCACTGTAGTCACCACGACTGTGGTGGGATGCCACTCAGACCCATCCAGTCCCTTTCTCTGAGGCCACACACACTGGTCAGTCTCCTGCTGACCCCAAGATACCGCACACCAGTGGCTAGGAAGGTGGACATAAGAGTTCCGGTGCCGGGAAGGTGCCCTTTGGAAACTGGGCAGTCAGCAGAAGGCCTGGCCTATCGTAGGACCTCAGGAAATATGAGTCCGATGGACGCGTGCATGAATTCTGGCATAAGGACGGCTTTCCTGTGAATTTGGTGAGTGTGGCAACCCCATAGGGAACATAGGGAGTTTTGCTGAGCACAGGATGACATTAAAAATAAAAAGACAGGCCAGGCTTGGTGGCTCACGCCTGTAATCCCAACACTTTGGGAGGCCGAGGCAGGTGGATCATCTGAGGTCAGGAGTTCAAGACCAGCCTGGACAACATGGTGAAACCCTGTATCTACTAAAAATGCAAAAAATTAGCCGGGCATGGTGGCAGATGCCTATAAACCCGGCTACTTGGGAGGCTGAGGCAGGAGAATCACCTGAACCTGGGAGGCAGAGGTTGCAGTGAGCTGAGATCGTGCCATTGCACTCCAGCCTGGGCAACAGAGTGAGATCCCATCTCAAAAAATTAAATAAATAAAAATAAAAACACAGGTGGGGCACAGTGGCTTAGGCCTGCTATCCCAGTGCTTCAGGAAGCCAAGGCCGGAGGGTCTCTTGAGGTCAGGAGTTCAAGACTATTATGAGCAACATAGTGAGATCCTGTCCCTACAAAAAACTGGCCAGGTGTGGTGGTATGTACCTATAGTCCCAGCTACTCAGGAGACTGAAGGAGGACGATTGCTTGAGCCCAGGAGTTGGAAGTTGTAGTGAGCTATGATCACACCATGGCACTCCAGACTGGATGACAAAGTGAGACCTTGTTTCAAAAAATTGATAAAAAAATAAATTTGCCAGGGGTGATGGCTCATGCCTGTAATCCCAGCACTTTGGGAGGCCAAGGCAGGCGGATCACAAGTTTGAGACCATGACTATGGTCAGGAGTTTGAGACCAGCCTGACCAACACGGTGAAACCCCATCTCTACTAAAAATATAAAAATTAGCTGGGTGTGATGATGTGTGCCTGTAATCCCAGCTACTCGGGAGGCTGAGGCAGAAGAATGGCTTGAACCCCGGGAGGCAGAGGTTGCGGTGAGCCAAGATCGCACCATTGCACTCCAGCCTGGGCAACAAGAGTGAAATGCTGTATAAAAATAAATAAATAATAAAAATAAAAAATAAATTTAAAAATAAGATAAAATAAAAACTCACAAGCTAGCCGGGCACAGTGACTCACGGCAATTATACCAGCACTTTGGGAGGCTGAGGAGGGCAGATCATCTGAGGTCAAGAGTTTGAGACCAGCCTGAACCAACATGGAGAAACCCCATCTTTACTAAAAATACAACATTAGCCGGGCATCGTGGTGTATTCCTGTAATTCCAGCTACTCGGGAGGCTGAGGCAGAAGAATCACTTGAACCTGGGAGGCGGAGGTTGCAGTGAGCTGAGATCATGCCATTGCACTCCAGCCTGGGCAACAAGAGTGAAACTCGGTCTCAAAAAAAAAAAAAAAAGTCACAAGCTTTAGAATTTGACAGGCCTGGGTTCAAACCCTAGCTCTGTCAATTTCTCACCATACATAACCTTAGGCAAGTCCCTTAATCTGTTTGATCTCAGTTTCTTCATGACTAAAATGAGGATACCATCTGCCAATCATTGAATCTAGTGAGCGTCGGTAATAATGGCAATAGAAAACACATAGTAAGTGCTTGCTGTGGGCCAGGTACTGTCCTGGCTTGACACACATGGGATGCATGCTTCATAGACAGCCCATCACCCTGTGGGCACTCACGTAGCATGGTACAAGTTAATTTCCCATATGCTAACTCATTGGGTCTTCCCAGCCGTCCCATGAGGTAGGTCCACTGTTATCTCCATTTTGGTCTGGGGAAGATGGGGCAGGTGTTGGCTCAAGCAAGTGTCCTAAGGATGGCCCCAGATCCTACTGACTCAGCTGCTCACTGAGCCAGCCTTATGCGCCTGGTCCCCAGACACACTCCCCTGAATTCCTGAGGGAGCAGACTGAGGGCCAAGGTGCTGGCTGGGCCACTTGCTCCAGGAAGGTCCAGTCACCCATGATGCCCAAATGCTCACTTCCACCCAGGGTGGGCTCTGGGCTCAGGCTGCCCTGGCCTGGGCCGGGTGCCCAGAACAGGCAGCCCCGGCTGGATGGCTTTCCCTGGCTCTGGCCATGGGGACAAGAGGCGGCAGCAGCCCAGCTGGGCCCTGGCCGTAATGAGGCCTCATTAGCGAGATCCAGCTGCTCTAGCCCCACTTAGGGAGGCCGACTCCCCCAGCTCCCGCCTCTGACTTCTCCTAATAAGAGTGGGCATGCTTCCAGAGGGGCAAGGAGTCTAGGGGCTTTGTTGTCCCCTGTGACTCTGGAGGGAAGGTCCTGCTGAGCTGGGACTGAGAAGTGCCAGGGATGGCGGAGGGCCGCAGGAAGGCTGTGTGGGAGGCCAGGCGACAGGGTGGAGTAGGTGGGCTAGTGAGGAGGTGGGGAGGGAGAGAGAGGGCAGGGCCCCCAACAGAAAGGAGGCTGAGGAAGGCTGGGCCTTTTCCTCTGGATCTAGGTATTGTCCATTTCACTGGGGAGCGGGTAGCTGCTAATCTAGGATCAGCAGAAGGTCACACTGCTTAGGCTGTCCTGGCTAGAAGAGCACCTCCGCTGTGCTAGGCCTTATCTAACGAGAATGCCCACTGTGTGCCACTCCCTGAGCTGGGACAGCACTCACTAGATGTCAAATCTTGTACTGGAAGCACCTGCTGTGTGCAAGAACCTGGATCCACAGAGTGCCCACTGCGTGCTGAGTCACATGCCGAGACAGCACCCAATGTGTGTCAGTCCCAGCCTGGGAGCCCCTGTGGTGTGCTAGGTCCTGCACCAGGGGAGTACCCCAGGTATGCTTGATACTGCGCCAGGTAAGGATCCATGTATGCCCAGCTCTGACCTGAGTGAGCACCCACTGTGTGCCTAGCAGTGTGCTAAATGAGTGCCTACAGGGTGACAGGCTCTCCACTGAGGGAGTGTCTAATGTGTGCCAAGTCTGCACTAGCTAAGCATTTACCACATGCTAAGACTTGGGTTAGGTGAGTGCCCAGGCAGGGACAGGCCCTCTACCAAGGGAGTGCCCAAGGTTTGCCAAGCCCTGTGCTTGGTGACCTCCCAATAATGCGCCAAGCCTGTACTAGTTGAGCACTTGCTACATGCCAACACTTGGGATGGGTAAGTACCCACTATGTGCCAGGTGACAGATGCTACAGACAGGAGGTGTCCACATCCTTGGGGCAAAACATATGCGAACAGGTCAGGGCAGAGCAGCCCCTGGCAGCCTGCAGTGCTTGCAAGGCCTTCTTGGATTTGGATGCCCTGGCACCCAGAGCCCTAGCCCAAATGAGTCTGTTCCTGTTCCTTGTGAGGCCTTCTTGTGGCAGAAACAATCAGTGTGCTCAGACATGGGAAGGGGTCAAAGAAGCTCACCAAGGCCTGGACCGCCCAAGACTCTGCAGGAGTGCGTAGTAGTGCTACGGAGGGACTGAGGTGGCCAGCCTGGGAAATGGTGTGACATTGGTGGGGGAGGACTAAAACTGACCCAGTGGGGGCTCTCTTGCCTCCTGTCCTGGGTCCCTCTCCGCCAGCCCCTTATCCTTTGAGACCTAGGTGGCCCTGCCTTGCACGTGTACGAGGCCCTAGGTCTCGATGGAAGGACCACCCTACGCACCCCCTAGTGCCCCCAAGCATCCCAGCTGCTCCCAGGCTTGGAGGCACCCTGGCCAGCTGGGTTCTCGCACAGCCCTGTCCTAGGAGCTGCTGAGGCGTGAGGGAGGCAGCTGAGCTGGCCTGGCAGAGACCATCTGGGCTGGGAGTGGGGGAGGGACACGTGCAGTGGGCATGTGGGCCTGGGCACGTGCTGGGAAGCTGCTTGCTACCCCTGGGGCACTGGCTGTGGCACCCAGCAGAAGCTCCAAGGGTAACACAGGGTGTCTGCCAACACTGAAGAGACTTGGAGGGCCAGTGTCCTCGCACCCAAACCTGGGTAAAGGGGGAGAGAAGTGAGGATCTCATGGTAGGGACCAGTGCCTGCTCCATGCATGCAAGGGCACAAACAGCAGCAGAAAGAAGCCACAGAGAACTGGGAGGGTCCAAGTGCCTGGCTTACATGCACACCCCTCAGCATCCTCTCTTTTGATCTACCAGGGCATCCAAAGAAGAACCCTATCAGAATGAAGCTTCCTTAGCCACTGGCCGTAGGAAGACACAGAAGACACAAACATGCTGACTGAGCTGCCTGTGTTAGCAGAGATGGGGCTTGGCCAGGACCAGCTGCCCCATGCACCTCAGAGGCTGTGTCTAGAGACAAGCACTGAACGGAGGTGGCTTCAGTCCCAAACTGGGACCCAAGAATAGAGTGGAGTAGTCCAAGGTCACCAGCAGAACTGAAAAGGAGGCAAGAATAGAATCTCCAAGCAACCACTGGGGGTGCCCATGGGACAGATGCTATGAGCCTCAAACGCAGCAACAGTGGGCAAAAGCCAAAGGGCAGAGAGCGGGGAAGAGAGTGAGCCCCAGCTATCTTTAGGCACATCCTGGTGCTGGGAACGGGAGTCCCAAGGCAGCATTCCCATCTGCAGGCAGGCTGACCAGGCCGGCCGGCAGAGCATAGTCGGGGAAACTCAGCTCAGGCAGGGACTCTGGGACACTGGGATTCAGGCCCTCTGTCTGCTCACATCTCCCCTGCCTGCCCTCCCAGTCCTTCCAGGTCACTCCAGAAAAGGAAGATCAACCAGGGAGTACTCAGAGGTTTCATGGGGCTCAGAATCTCCATGGTAGGAAGGGGCAGAGCCACATCCCACTTCCTAGCACAAGCCCACGGCAATTCCAAGACTTCTCCAGGAAAGGTGGGGCCGTGTTTGGGTTCTAAGATGGGATTCACCCCTAGCAAGTGTTCAGGTCATCAGACTTCCATCTGGGCCAGTCTCTGCGCACCCAGATTTCAGGAATCTCAGGAATACTTTCAGGAGCTTGGTTCATTCAGATTTGCTCCAATCAGTAGGGGCCTAGGCCAGAGCTGGCCTGAGGAATGGGGCCAGGGATTGGATGCTGGAGGTTCAGAATAGGGCCAGATAGAAGATCCTAAGCCTGGAGCAGAATGGCCAGTTCTGCTCAAAACACAAGCTGTTTTTTTTGTTTGAGACGGAGTTTCGCTCACTGCACAGACTGGAGTGCAATGGCGCGATCTCGGCTCACTGCAACGTCCACCTCCCAGGTTCAAGCGATTTTCCTGCCTCAGCCTCCTGAGTAGCTGGGACTACAGGTAGGCACTACCACGCCCAGCTAATTTTTGTGTTTTTGGTAGAGACGGGATTTCACCATGTTGATCAGGATGGTCTCAATCTCTTGACCTCGTGATCCGCCTGCCTCAGCCTCCCAAAGTCCTGGGATTACAGGCGTAAGCCACCGTACCCAGCCTTTTCTTTTTTTTGAGACAGAGTCCTGCTCTGTCACCCAGGCTAGAGTGCAATGGTGTGATCTCAGCTCACTGCAACCTCTGCCTCCCTGTTCAAGTGATTTTTGTGCCACAGCCTCCCAAGCATCTGGGATTACACGTACACACCCACCACGTCCAGCCCATTTTTGTATTTTTAGTAGAGATGGGATTTCACCATGTTTTGTCAGGCTGGTCTCAAACTCCTAATCTCAGGTGATCCGCCTGCCTCAGCCTCCCAAAGTGCTGGGATTACAGGTGTCAGCCATCGCACGCAGCCCAAACTGTTCTTTTGAACCAGGTACTTTGAGTCCCAGAAACCTTTGGTGAGAGACAGGGCTTGGCTGGGAGGGCTCAGGCCAATCAATCTTTCACTAAATAAGAAAAGCAACACAGGGAATTGATAGGATCGGAGCTGCTGAGGGAAGGACTGTTCATGCTCAGTCCCTGGTCCCGGTTCCCGAAAGCCGTCAGTCTAGCCTGTCCCTGAGGCAAGATCTCAAGAGAAGGAAGACAACCATTGCCTCTGGAACAGGATCTGGAATCTTTTCCTGCTTCCTGCTTCTGGTGCTGACCTGCCCCATCCATCGGTGAGTGTTGCTCCTTCAAAAACCTCACCCAAGCCAGGGGAAGTGGCTCAGGCCTGTAATCCCAGCACTTTGGGAGGCCGCCAGATCACCTGGGTCAGGAGTTTGAGACCAGCCTGGCCAACATGTGAAACCTGGTCTCCACTAAAAATACAAAATTAGCCAGGCATGGTGGCTCATGCCTGTAATCCCAGCTACTCAGGAGGCTGAGGCATGAGAATCGCTTGAACCTGGGAGGCAGAGGTTGCAGTGAGCTGAGAACATGCCACTGGATTCCGGCCTGGGCAACAGAGGTGAGACTTGGTCTCAAAAAAATAAAAATAAATAAAAAGAACCTCACCCAGCCCCTGTGTCGCATGGCCTCACCTCTCCTGTGCTCTAAGGCTGAAGGCAAAGAAGAGCCAAGACTTGGGGAAAGGGTGGAGGGAGATTTTCTGAGAGGCCTCGGGAGAGGATTCAAAACAAAATGTTCTTTGTTACTTTTCAGAATGAGAAGGACCCAGAAAAGTGGAGAAAAACCAGGCAGGGTCTGAAGACCCTTGATCAGCACAGACTGAAGACACCCGCAAGCCCCACGTTCCACTGTCCGCTCGGCAAATGGGCTGCACCCTTCTCTCAGGAGCACCTCTGTGACAAGGATGTGACAAGGCGGAGCCCGACGCCTGCCGTCTGGCAGGCCCTCACAGGCTCTGTGGGCTCGGAGCCTGATGCCCTCTGACCTACTGGATGAGGGGCTACCTGCCCAGGCCTGGGTCAGCTGTGTACTCAGGAGCCCTGGCAGTGCTGGTCTTCCTAAGCCTTCCCATCATGGCGAGCAGCTGGCAGGAGGTCCCGGGGGCAGTGCTTGGGATCCCCCTTCCTCCCCGCAGTCTGGCCCCTGTACTCACCAGCATCCCTTTGGCACCTTTTCCTACCATGGCGGCGGTGGGTTGTGGCTCTGGAGATGGGGACCACACTCACAGGCTCTGCTTCCAGTGCCTTTCAGACCACAGACCTCAAGAGCTGTTGAGACAACAGAGGGTGAGGTGAGGACCTGTCTGTGTGGCCCACAGGGCTCTCCAAACAGGTGGTGCAGAGCCACCCACCACCAGTTGGCCCAGGCCCTCTGGCAGGCCATGTCTGCATCCTGCTCCTTCCTGGAAGACCCTTAGATCCAGCCCCTTCCCAGTTCCCCCAACCCTTCCCCTGGATCTCTTGATCTCCAGGCTTCCTGCCTGTCCCAACGGGCAAAGGTCTATTTTTGACTCTCCAGATGCCCAATCCTATAATAGATAAAAAATGAAAACCGAACTGGGATGGAGTCCAATTCCTTCATGGTCTGTGTGAATGGCTTCAGCCTTTCCCCAGGGGGGGAATCAGCTCAGATCAGCACACTCTCCCCATCCTCACCCCAGCCAGGCGGCCAGGACGGTCCTTCCCCATCTGGGTGCCACTCAATGTGGGCTCCAGGGCAGCTGGGCTCGCTGTCATGTCATTCACTTGGACTGAGCTCTGGGCCTGCCACACACCCCTGTGTAGCCACGCCTCCTTGCACTCCCAGCTGTCCCCTCCACAGGAGTTCTCCAGGTGAAATTCTATACATCCTCAGCAGCACACTGGGCTAAATGCCATCTCTTCTCTGCAGCCTTTTCTGACCCTCTCTCTCAAAATAATGAAAAAGATGCTTCCTCCTTTCTGTTTTGTGCAAATTTCTACCAGCATTCTTATTTCATATGACACTTACTTGCTTATGAGTTTGTCAACCATGAGTCAGTGAGTTCCCCGAGGGCTTGGGACTGTGTTTCTTTTACCTGCTGTGCCCAGCATGGAGGACAGCACTGGGCTCGCAAGAAGTGTTAGTTGAGTTGAAATGGAGGGAAATAGCGAAGGCGGGGCCTCTGGAATGAGGGGTCCAGGCCAGCCCAGGATCTTATAGGAAGCATCTGAGGGGCAAAGTGGGGCTGGAGAGCTGGGATACAACAGCCATGTGGAAGGAGCAGCCCATGGCGACGCTGGTGTGTACTGGCTTAATGTCAGATGGGATGGAAGAAAGGTTAAGAGTCTTCCTCTGTCGCCCAGGCTGGAGTGCAATGGTGGGATCTCGGCTCACTGCAACCTCTGCTTCCCAGGTTCAAATGATTCTCCTGCCTCGGCCTCCCAAGTAGCTGAGACTACAGGCACCTGCCACCACACCCAGCTAATTTTTATATTTTTAGTAGAGACAGGGTTTCACCATATTGGCCAGGCTGGCCTCAAACTCTTGATCTTGTGACCCGCCCACCTTGGCCTCCCAAAGTGCTGGGATTACAGGTGTGAACACAGCGCCCAGCCTAAAGGTTAGTTTTTGACAGGCCTCAGGAGGAATCCATCTTCAGAGAGCCTTAAAGAGCTGTCTCATCCGAGGAAACCACTCCCCAGGGCCTGGACCCAGGAAGGATTCAGCTCAGCCTCTCTGGAGCCTTTCCTGCCTTCCCAGGAAGCTGACTCTGCTCCCAAGTCTACTCTGGGCAACTCTGCTCCACCCACAGCCTCCTGTTAAAAGCCACCTCTCACCTGCTCGCCCAGGAAGTCTCTGGAAGGCTGGAGGAGAGATGAGGAGGACGCTCTTTGCCTATGCAAATCAGCCCTTGGCTTTTTTAGGCCCTTGCCCTGGCTGCCTGGTCTCCTGCAAAGCTTCTCTTCAGGGCAGAGTGGGTACAAGATGTGACCCAGGCTGGCCTATGGCTCAACTTGTCCTCCTAACGAGGTTCCTGCTCATGGCTTAGGTCTTCTGGGGGCAAGCAGGGGCAGAGGGGGGTGTGCTCCCTCAAAAGGAGATCCCACCTTTGTCCTTCTCACTTACCCTGTGCCTCCCTCTCCAGCTGTAAACTCTAGATTCGACTTCCTTAAAACCACCTCTCTTCAGTCAAGGACCAATTATGACAATGATGATAGTAATAACAGCAGATGGCGTGAGAAAGAGCCACGTAAGCCAGGCGCGGTGGCTCACGCCTGTCATCCCAGCACTTTGGGAGGCCGAGGCAGGTGGATCAACTGAGGTCAGGAGTTTGAGACCAGCTTGACCAATATGGTGAAACCCCATATCTACTAAAAATACAAAAATTGGCCAGGCATGGTAGTGTGTGCCTATAGTCCCAGCTACTCAGGTGGCTGAGACAGGAGAATCACTTGAAACCCAGGAGGCGGAGGTTAGTGAGCCGAGATCACCCCACTGCACTCCAGCCTAGGCAACAGAGTGAGACTCGGTCTAAAAAAAAAAAAAAAAAAAAGCCATGAGCCATATCGTGGGTTGGAAATTAAGCCCACCGGTCAGGTAAGTAAACTGAGGACACTGTGTCTTGGAACTTAGGCTGCAGAGTGCCCTCACCCAGGTTATCCTGGAATTCCTCTTAGTGTGCAGTTGGAGAGACGAACTTAAGAGAGGTCAAATGCCTTCCTTGTAAATGCTCGAGTGAGGACTTCAACTGGGTTTTCAGACCCAACATCTCTGACTGCAAATGCAGTCCCTGCCCTCAGGGGCTTTATGGACTGGAGGGAAAAGACTGCTTCCTGGCAGCTTCCAGGAGAATGAGCTGAGTGTAACGCTTTGCTGCTTCTCCTGCTTTTGACATTTCTGTTACATGGCCCCATCTGTCCATTCGGAAAAACACCAACTGAATGCCCATGATGTCCAGGCCCTCTTCTACATGCTGAAGACCCACAATACCAGGCCCCAAACCAGCCCCTGGACCATTTGTGGACCACCGTTGACAAGCAGCAGTGGGTCACAGAGGCAGTTTAGCACCTGATAAAGAGCTTGAGCTCTGGGATCTCATAGGCCTGGGCGGGATTTCTGGCTTAGCTACTCACTAGGTATGTGATTTCAAGTGAGCTACTTTGAGCCTTAGTTTTCTCAATCTGGAAGATGGGGCTAATAGTAATTTCCTAGTAAGTTCTGACATTTCTGCCTAATTTTTGTCCTTACCACAAGCCCTCCACATGTTCCTCCCCTCCAACCTGTTAATCTTCCCAAAGCCCTAAATCCCTGACTCCCTCCAGTGGTTTTCCATAGCCAACAGGATATGGCCTAAATCGCTTAGCAGGCGTTTACGGCTAGCCACAGCTAGACTCATGTATTCCACAATACTGATTGCAGGTCTGCTCTGGGCCAGGCCTGTGCTAGGCACCAGGAACGCAAAGGTCTCTGTATGCCTGCAGCTTATAGACTAAGGGGAAAGAGTTAAACTGATGACTAAAATTTAAAGAATTACAGACTGAGGCCAGGCGCAGTGGCTCATGCCTATAATCCTAGCACTTTGGGAGGCTGAGATGGGTGGATCACCTGAGGCCAGGAATTTGAGACCACCCTGACCAGCATGGTGAAGCCCCGTCTCTACTAAAAATACAAAATAAGCTGGGAGTGGTGGTGGGCGCCTATAATCCCAGCTACCTGGGAGGCTGAGGCAGGAGAATCACTTGAACCCAGGAGGCAGAGGTTGCAGTGAGCTGAGATCGAGCCATTGCACCCCAGCCTGGGCAAAAAGAGCAAAATTCTGTCTAAAAAAATAAAAAAATAGGCTAAGCGCGGTGGCTCACGTCTGTAATGCCAGCACTTTGGGAGGCCAAGGCGGGTGGATCACAGGTCAGAAGATCGAGACCATCCTGGTCAACATGGTGAAACCCCATCTCTACTAAAAATACAAAAAAATTAGCTGGGTGTGGTGGCGCATGCCTGTAGTCCCAGCTACTCAGGAGGCTGAGGCAGGAGAATTGCTTGAACCCAGCAGGCAGAGATTGCAGTGAGCTGAGATCGCGCGACCGCACTACAGTGGGAGACTCTGTCTCAAAAAATAAAAATAAAAATAAATTTAAAAATAAAGAACTGCATAGTGAGATAAAGGGTGGAAAAGGGAAAGATTGTGTTATGAGACTCTACGATAGGGGGGCCTGGCCTTGTGTGAAACTCAGGGAGGGCTTCCCTGAGGAAGTGATATTTAAGGGTCTAAAGGAGTTAACTAGGCAAAGTAGCAATAATGAGGAAGGGAAGAGGAAGACAGATTCAAGCAAATGAAACAACATGTGGAAAGGCTCTGAGGCTGGAGCTCAGACAGCCAGGGAGAAATGGTCAAGGATGAAAGTGGACATCATAGATGCCTGGCCAGGGCCTTTAGGGTCTGGATTTTGGTCTTTATCTTAAGGACAAGGGTGGCTGTTGAAAGCTTTTAAGCAGAAGATCAACTTCAAGGAGGAGCAGTTGGTGGAATGTGCATCTTGAAACCATCCCCCTAGATACAGTGTGGAGCAAGGACTGGAGGAAGGCTGAAGTGGAAGAGAGGAAATCAATTAGAAATGGGCCAGGCCAAAAACGAGGGGGCCCAGGTTAGGAAGGTGACAGTAGGGTGAGGAGAGGTGCACAGATTCAGAGAAATATCAAGGCAACACGAAGAGACTTGGGGATGAATCGAACTTGGTCGGGGGAGGGATAAGGAGTCTCTGGTTTCTGCTGGTAGAGTGGGAGGAAGCTGGTGCCCGGCCCAGAGACAAATGCTGGGGATGGTGCAGGTTTGGTGCGGGGACAGGAGGGCTGGGTTGGACAAGCTGGTCTGAGCTGCTTGTGAGCCACTCAAAGGCAGATGTTGAGACATCAGTCACAGAACCCTGGCCCATCTTGACAGTCTCACTGCCGAGTGTCAGACAGAACTGCCAGGTCAATCAGTTTTAACCGTCCATCTGGCGCCAAGCCTCGAGTCCTCACTGGGGATGGAAAGGTGATAGGCTCTTTCCCTGGCTTCAAGGACCTCACGGTTTAGTAAGAAGATGGAAAAAGACGCATAATTTCCATTCACTGTGATGGAGGAATTGGAGGGGCCGTGGGAGCAGAAAAGAGCCCTTAACTTAGTTCTACGCGGGAGCCCAGGTCAGCAACCTGCGGCCATCTGCCACCATGTGAGACTAACCAGCATTTCCAGAGGGCTCCTGCTTCATGCCTTTGGCACCCGTTCCCTCTTTTTTGAGCACCCCTGTCCCTATTTCCACCTGTATGTATCCTACCCATCCTCAAAACCTATCCCAAGGATACTGTCTTCATGAAGCCTGCCTAGGTCCTCCCCGTTCCTGTCAGCCTTCCTACTGTACCCCACGCTGTGTACGTTTCATTAGCACGCTTGCCACACGTAGCATTGCGGCTTGCTTGCTTGTGCCCAAGTCTGGCTCCCCACTAGATGGAGGGCTTTTCCAGGGCAGAGGTGTGATTCTTCTGTGTCCGCAGAGCCGGGAACTGAGCGGGTACAGCCGCAGTCGCCGCCCAGGCCAAGTAAGGGGGGCGTTTTCTCTGCGGTCCCTGGAAACACTTGGGCATGCTCAGTGTCGCCCATTAGTCCACAGAACCAGTCCCCTCACCCACTACTCTCCAACCTTCTGATGCTCCCTCACTTTGGAAGTCTTTAACCTTTCAGGCTCTTCTCACCTTCCCTAATCCTCGCCCCGCAGCCTTTCTTTCCCAGCGGCCGCACCCTCATGCTCCTTTCAACGGAGAAATGGAGCGTGTTTTGTGCGGAAGCTGTCAGCTAGCGGGGTCGCGCCTCCTTTAAGAGTGATCCGCGAGGGGGCGTGGCTTGTCGAGAGCAGGCCCGAAAGGGGGTGCGGCTCCTTTAAGTATCTGCCAGCCCGCGGCGCGGAGGCCCCGGCCGGCGGGCAGGGGCGCGGTCGCTCTCGGAGCAGCGGCACCGCCCGCAGCGTCCCGGTTCCTCGAAGCCGGGTGCGTCCGCGTTAATCGGGAGAGAGATGTGGGGGCACGGGCGTTACATCAGCCGCCACGTGTGGGCCTAAGCTGGCGTGGAGGCGGCGGCCCCGCCCCCGGCCCCTGCGGTGGAAAAGTACCCGGGCGCCGAGGTCCCCGCCCCGCGGCCCCGCCCCCGGGCCGGCTCCGGCCCCTCCAGGCCCTCGGGCAAGCCCCACTCTCCCGCCCAGCTGGGCCCCGCCGCCGGCTAGCGATCTGCAGCGGCTGCCGGGTGCGGAGCGCTGGCCGGGGTTGGGCGCTACGGGGCTGCTAGGCCTCTGCCCTCACCTGCGGCTGCCCGGGCCCGCCCTAGGCGTGCCGGTAGTGAGGGTTGGGGTGGGGAGGGCACGGATTCTTCCCAGGGTAGCAGCCCCAAAAGAACTCCCCGCTCGCTCGCAGTCCCTTCCCAAAGCCGCGGCCACAGGAGCCGCGGACAAAGAGAGGCTGAGTGCGCCAGGACTCTCCCTCGCGGCTTCCTGGGACCCGCGGGCGCACGGACACGGGCACCGGCACCGGCACCAGGCGGGCAGATAGGGAGGCAGGCCGGCTGGATGGGGCCAGATAGGCATTCAGGCTGGCGGGCGCTGAGAGGCGTTGGAGCGAGCAGGAGCCCGCACGCTGGGAGCAGGCACGGCCGATTCTCGACCCCCGCAGGCCCCCGGAGCGCAGAACCCCTGGCGCCCCTGACGGACCGTGCCACGCTCTGGCTCCGGCGCTACCCGCCCAGCCTGCGCCCGCCGCCCCCGATCGAACCGGCGTCTGGCGCCCCTCCACCCCAACGCAGGAGCTCCCCCCACTTCCCTCTCCCTCCCGCTTCAGCTCCTTGGTGATAGCGGCGACACCCAGACGCGCGCACCTACCCCGACCTTTGCGGCGAGACAGACATCCCGGTGCGTGCACTCACACTCTTATCCACAGATGCCCGCATACATGCGCGATCACACACACACACACACACACACACTCACACACGCACACGCTGGTCCTGGGGCTCAGCCCCGCGGAGCCGCCGAACACTCAGACCGACGGCAGGACAGACGGAGGCGCGAGCCGCAGCGTCCCCATCCCCCAGCCCCCTTACCATGCTGCAGCCCCCGGCCCAGGCGTGCTGGGTCCGCACCACGGTGCGCCCAGGTGGCTTTCTTAAAGGGAAAGTTGCATCAGCCTCCCGAGGCTCTGTGCCGCCGCGAGTCCGCCCGCCCCGCCGCGCCGCCCGCAGCTCTTCCACAGCCTGTTGTGTTTTGGTTTCGGGGAGGCGGGGGCTAAGAGTTTGGTGAAAGTTTGAAGAGTGGAGAAGGCTTGGGAGATCTAGCCAAGTCCCTCCCCTACCCGTACAGCTCCCCTGGCCGTCCTCCCCTTTCCATCCCATCTCCTCCCCCCGTGCCGACTTCTCAGGCTCCTCCTTCCAGAGAATAAAATTACAAGTCCCTCCAGCTTTCAAATGATTGATCCCCGCGAACCCCTGGGAGTGGGCTCCACAAAGGAGTCCCCTTCTCCGCCCCTGCCTCGCTGCCCTCCAGCTGGGGCCCTTTAGCTAGCAGATGTTGTCCCCTTCGGGCTAGGCTGGAATGAAGCCAGAAGGCCTGGGGCACTTTGGGGGGCTGAGGCTGGAGTTAGCCCGCCAGGCCCCTGGCCTTCTGCGCCTGCGTTCCCCCTAGAGAGAAGTCAGAACAAATTCCATTCCCTTTGGAGCAGAGCCGCTGGAGACTGTGGGCACTGCTGGTTAAGGCCTAGGTCCTACTCCTTGGAATGGGCGGGATCTGGGGAGCCCTTTCTCCCTCCTGGACCACTGGCTTGCTCAGCTCTACTTTTGAGGTGGTATTACAGGGGCTGCAGATACCAACCTGCGCCTTCCTTCTATGGTGAGACAGACCTGGGTTACAATCTCCGCTTAAAAAAAGTCTTTGCCAGGCCGGGTGTGATGGCTTACGCCTGTAATCCCAGCACTTTGGGAGCGGGGGTGAGTGGATCATGAGGTCAGGAGTTTGAGACCAGCCTGGCTAACATGGTGAAACCCTGTCTCTACTAAAAAAAAATCAAAAATACAAAAATTAACTGGGTGTGGTGGCGTGCGCCTGTAGTCCCAGCTGCTCAGAAGGCTGAGGCAGGATAATTGCTTGAACCCGGGAGGCGGAGGTTGCAGTGAGCCAAGATCCGCTACTGCACTCCCGCCTGGTGACAGAGCAAGACTCTGTCTCAAAGAAAAAAAAAAAGCCTTTGCCAAAAGTAGCTTTGGGAGTGGAGTCTTTGCCAAAGGGGCTTTGGGAGTGGAGTCTTTGCCAAAAGGAGCTTTGCAAAGTGGAGAGAAGGCTAAGGAAATGCATGTGTGTGTATATAAAGCCCATTTCTCCAAGTTGCTTCTGGGGAGTGGTGCCTGGCATTTGGAATGAGGCTCCCACATTTGCATACCTTGTGAGAGCCACCACCTTTCAGGGAAAGTGGCCAGTTAGTACTGTCAGAGGAACTGGTTTTTGCCCTGACCTGAGTGCGGCATCTGCTCAGGGAAGGGCCCAGCCTGCAGAGGCAGTCTCTACTTTGGACCCTGAGTACTCACCATTTTCTGGCCAGGAAACGGTTTAATTTTTTTTCCTTGAGACAGTCAGCCTCCAAGAAGTGGGTGCACACATGCCAAACTCACACGAGACCAATTGTTGGTGAGATTCCAGTTTATCAATTTATAATCAGAGACACTGAACAAGATAACAGGCATCGAGCCCAGGCGTTCCCTGCAATATGAGTTCTTTCAGGCCACACGCGGTCTATCCCACAAACCTTCCTCAGAGCCAGAGTACAAAGACAGCTCTCCGCTGGGTCCTCTTAACGTTGGAACCCTGATCGGATCTGGAAGATACCTTCGTCTCATCAGCAAGATTGTTTTCATTTTTACTTTGTCCCCAAACCTAGTAGGTATAGCATGTTTGGGATTTTTATTCTCCTACAAACCAAATGCAGGCCCTTCTTGTGTGTGTATGTGCACACACAGCTGGACCTGGGCAACCTGTTGTGTCTGTGCCGCCAGACACCGAACCCCTGATTGTATATTTGTGTAGGTACATCTGTGGAAGACTGTTTGTGTGTACTGCTGCAGGTCTGTGTAGTTGTGTATATGCCCAATTCCTGGGACTGGGCAGATGGGGTCCAAGCCCTCCACATCTCTCCTGCCAGGACTTAACTCCCTCTGTAAATTGCCTTTAGGATCTTCCTCCTTGCTTCCTCCCTGGGGCTCATCAAAAGGAATACCACCCAGGGAAGGTAGATGGAGGCTGCTGAAGAGGCCCCCAAGTAGTGGAAGGCAGACAAAAAGAGTATGAGGGGGAAAAGGTCTCCCCGCTTCTCCCTTCCAGCAGTAGGCTGGGGTGAGGACAGGCCTAGAAGAGGGCACTGAGCACTAAGAACACTCAGTGAAGATTCGGAGAGTTTTCATGGCCCAGGGAATCCATATGAAGGGAGGCAGGTGTAGGGTCCTGAGAGCTGGACTTCCAGGATGCCCTCAGGCTTGGGGCCTGGGCAGTTAGAAAAAGAGAAGGGGATGGGTGCTCAGGGCCAGCCCTCTGAGGCGCTATCAGAAAGAGGAAGCCTTGGGGGCCAACCTGGGGACAGGGAGGTGCCTAGCACTTTAGCTCGTGGGGTGAAGAGAAAATTTTCCTTGGAGTGTTTAGGGAGATTGGAGATGTTGGCCAGAGGGCTTTATTAGACTAACACTGGCATAGCACAAAGCCTATTTGTATACACAGAAACAGATTTATGGATGTGTGTGTTTTACCCACCTTGACCCAGAAAGAGCTTCAGGAAACCGCACGGTGAGCTGTGTCCTGAGGAGACACTTTTGAGAAAGATTCTGGTTTGAAAAGCCTTCTCTGCATTGGAACCGAATCATTTTCTGGGTGCAAAAAAAAAAAAAAAAAAAAAAAAAAAAAGAAAAGCCCTCTCCTTGAGATAGGGACTAGAGAGGTTATTTTTTCCCAATCAGAATGAGGCGCCAAGGAGGCAGGTTTGGGCCCAGCTTAGGTCAGGGCTGAGATAGCTTTGTCCCTGGCTGTGCGCTCCTGGCTCTGAGCAGCTGGCCCACGGGGTGGGAAGGGCATGGCCAGCCTGGGCCACTGTGGGGCAAGCAGGAGAATCAGAACTGAGGACAGATTGGGGCCGGGGAGAGGATGGGGGCACTGATGGGGTCAGACATCTTGGTGGGCCTGCTTCTTTCTGGAGCAGGGCAGAAGCGGGCCAGGCCCCACCCACTGCTGGCTAAGATGTGGCTTAGGAGCCTCCAGTTACTAAAGCCAGTGGAGCTATTTCTGGGGAGGGCTGCACCCAGCGTCAGAGCCCCCAGGGCTGGCTGGATTCCCCACATGGTGTCATCAGCCTGCAGGGTCAAGGCCTCTGCTGTGGGACACACAGAGTCAGCTTAGGTATGTGTCTAGTAATACCAGACTTGGGCCACTGCTGGTGGTCACTGCGGGAGCTGGCAGCTCTGGGCACCTTGATGGAGGAGTGCTGGGGGCCTGCTGAGAAGGGGAGGGAGGATGGACATTGCCTGTAGTTGAAGCCAGGCCTGGTCAGGGGTCTCCACCTCCTTAGAGCCCCAGCCTCAGTAGCCAGGAAGCATTATTGGGAGGTACCTGCCTGGGCTCTGCTCTTAGATTCCTCCTCTCTTGAACCTGGAGCCCAGTGATCAGTGCCTGGCACCTCCCCTGCCCCATCCAGAGGAGCAGGTTAGATTGGTTCCAGATCCAAGAGCTATCTCTGGGGCTTCATGCACCCCCCCAGGCCATCTTGTTGTGTTTTCTCTCCCCCAACAACCCCGCCACCCCAGCCCTGGTTCCAGGTCAAATCAGGCATACAGACAGGAAATATTGATGTTGGCCTTGTCAAGGGGGCAGCCCCAATCTCCAGAGCTTTCAACACCCAGACTTTTCAGTAGCTTTGAGCTCTCAAAGTCCCGAATTTCCAATGTCAGGGGTGCCAGAGCACCCAACACTGTAGAGGACCCAAATCCCAGAGCCTCCAGCACCCAATTCCCAGGGGGCCTGGGATACCCAACATCCAGGCCATCCCATGTTCCTAACACCCCACTTTCAGAGTGCTAGTGTTCCGATTCACTGTACCTGGAGGGAGGGAGTGGGGTCCCTTCAGTGACCTATTATCTGAGGAGTGGCCATGACTTAAGTTGGGGCTGGGGTGGTGGGCGGCTGTAGTTCTTCCTCGATGCTCCCATCCTGGGTCTGAAGAAGTTGAGCAGGCTTGCAGGTGGGATGGCATTTCCTCTGGCCTCAGCCCAGCCTGATCACAGGCCCTGCGGAATTGATTGTTCATTTATTTATTCACCAAATATTAGTGTGCATCTGCCATGCGCTGGGAATTGAGCTACTCTCTGGGAGTACAACCATGAGAGAGAAGGGGTTCATATTCTCCCAGATGGGACAGGTGATATTGTGGCTGTGCTGGTATGTCTGTGGTCCACGTGTGGCTGCGGGCATGGCTATGAGAATGAATGGCTGTTGGAATGTGATGGTGTTGATGTGAGGCTGTGCCCGCAGCCCACATCAGCAAGTCAATGTGTGTGATTGTTATGACAGGTCTGGCTATGTCCGTCTGTCTGGCCATCCTAATAATCCCGCCTTGTCTCACTGCTATTCCAAGGACATAAAATAAGGTCCCCCTTCCGCTCAGACCTGAGATACCAAGGGTCAGGCCTCCCTGTGGGGAGGAGCAGGCTGCTTCCTGAGCTAGAGGCTGACCCCAGAGCCGCCCTGCAGTAGGGCTAAAGATTTCTCCCACTGCTCCTGCCCCTGCTGGACCCAGAGCCTCTTTGGATTGGGAAGACAGGAAGAGGGGTGGCTATAAGCAGAGCAGGCAACACTGAAAATAGCCATCTGCCCTGGGGAGGATCCTCTGGCACCATCCGCTCTTCCAGCCCAGCCCAACCCGGCCCACTGACCTGGAGCCTCCATAGGGCTCCTGTCTGACTCCACTTCTCCAACTCCTATCCGAGTAACCCTCTCAGACTCAAAGGAAGGACAGAGCAATGATGTCACTACAAATTATGACATCATAAGGAGCTATGACATCACAAGGAGCGACCCCAGGCCCCGGGTGGGGCTCCATTTGCTGGCAGCTCCCCAGCAGGGATGGCAGGGCTGGATAAGCCCTGTGTGGGGGCCCTGCCTTATCTGTCCCCTACACATGTGTGATAAGCCTCTTACCATGGACTGGTCCAGGGAGCAGGTGGGGAACAGGCCGGAAGAGGGGAAAGGCCAGCTGGGGCTGGCTGAACTCCAGGGAAGACAGCCAGGGTTAGGGAGTCCTGGCAGAATCCCAGCAAGGGGAGACGCAGGGTCACTGTGAGGGCAGTGTGCAGTTGTGGTTAGGCCTGTGGATTCTGAAGCTAGACTCCCTGCATTTGTATCCCAGGTCTCCACTTAATGGCTATGGACCTCAGCGTCCTCAGTATTCCTCACCAGGAATACTATTAATATTAGCAGTGACTATCAACCACGGTATTGTTGTAAGGACTAAAAGATTTAATGTGTGTGAACTCAGCGCAGAAGAGGGCCTGGCTCACAGACAGCGCTCATCCATCCTCCTTCCTAGATCCGGATAGTTCTGGGAGCTGCCCACCGTACCCCTGAGCACACTTGGGTGGCCGGGACCTGTCTGGGTTCCCAAAAGCCGCCCAGCCCCACACACATCCCACACCTACCCTGTCTGTGCTCACCCCGAAACTCCTCAGGAATCCTGGCCTTTTCGGCATATTTTCTTCCAGCCATCTCCCAGACACCTTGTGGCCCTGGTGCCCTCTGGTGACAGATGCCATACATGGCAGTTACAGCTGCATCCCCAGGACACACTGGGCCAGGCAAGGTGCTGCCCCTCATCTGGTTATTTTAGGTCATCTTCACATCAAGCTTTCAAAGTAGGAATTATCTGCATTTTCTAGAATGTGAGCTCAGGCAGGCTAAGTGATTTGCTGAAGGTTACAGAAATAATAAGTCGTAGAACGTGAACTTGAATTCAGGTTGGCCTGTGCCCAAAAGCTATTATTTCACCCCATGCGCAATATATCTTGGGGGATGTGCTGGCATGGCCAGGGGGCCCAGTAGATAGGAGCCATTCTGCTAGATTGTGTATAACGATGGTTGGGTGTATGGCCATTGAGATTCTCTATCTGTGAACATAGAATAGTGTGACCTGGTTTTGAGCACAATAAGGTGGGGTGTTGGCTTTTTTGTGGCTTTGGTGTGACTGTACGATTGTATTGTGTGAGTGTAACCATGGTTGGGCTTGTTGTGAGAGATTAGCTGTGGCGTGTGGAGCTGGCCTGACTGTGTGTGTGTGTGTGTGTGTGTGTGTGTGTGTGTGTGACTGTGTTCTGTGTTGTGAAGGGATGTATAGCCAGTGGGATCATGGGGGGAAAGGTGATGAAGGGCCCTGAGTTCCCAGCACCACTTGCCTTTTTGGTCCTAGGCCTGCATCTTCTCACCATGACGGCATGATGGATGGCTTCACATGCCGGACACACTCCCATGGGCCTACTCGGATTCTCCTTCCCCCAACCCCCCTTTTATTTGTCAAGGAAGTAAAGCAAATAGTACCACAGATGGAGTTGGTCTTCCTTTTTTCCATGGGGTATTTGTGAAAGCATTTTACATGCCTTGTGATATCTAAAAAGAAGGGTCATTTTTAAAAAGTCAATGTGACTATTAGAATTAATTTAAACATCAGTTCTCGGGTGTTGATCGCAGATCCCTGGGAATCTGTAAGACTCTAACAGCGGATCCACAAGGCAAAAGCTATTTTCCTAACAATGCTAAGTTGTTATTTGCCACTTTCACTTTGTTGATGTTTGCATGACTTAAGAGCAACAATGGGTGAAACTGTTGGCAGCTAAGCATGAATCAAGGCACAACGTCCAAGTGTACCAGTAGTCTTTGTATTCTTCCCCACCACAGTGCACGAATAGTAAAAATAGGAGGGAAAAAAAGGACCGGTTTTGCTTTATTTATTTTTTAATTTATTTGTAGTTTTGAGACAGAGTCTTACTTTGTCACCCAGGCTTGAGTGCAGTATACATGATCTAAGCTCACTGCAACCTCCACCTCCCGGGTTCATGCTATTCTCCTGCCTCAGCCTCCCAAGTAGCTGAGATTACATGTACGCACCACCATGCCTAGCTAATTTTTGTATTTTTAGTAGATATGAGATTCACCATGTTGGCTGGGCTGGTCTCAAACTCCTGACCTCAAGTGATCCACCCACCTGGACCTCCCAAAGTGCTGGGATTATAGGTGAGAGCCACTGCGCCCAGCCTCAGTTTCACTTTGAAAGTCCTTGATGAAGCAGTAAAATTATTGTTGTGTGGTTTCATGTATCAGTAGTTATTTTATTTTTATTATGGATTGGTATTTCATCGTATAGATATATAATTTGCTAAAACATTGACATGTTGATGGACATTTGGGCTGGTTTCTGTTTCTTGGTATGATGAATAAAGTTAGTATGCACATTCACATACAGATCTCTGTGTGGATGTGTATTGTCATATCTCTTGAATGAATACTTTGGAGTGGGGTTGTTGGAGCATATGATAGGTACATAAATGTTTCATTTTATAAGAAATTTCCAGTTTCCCAAAGTGGCTGAACTATTTTGCATTCTGGTCAGCAATTTTGAGACTTCCAGTTGTTGTACATCCTCACCAACATTTGGCATTATCAATCTTTTAAACTTTAGCAATTGTAATAAGTATACCGTGGTATCTTATTGTGGTTTTAATAGGCAATTTCCTGATAATTAATGATTTGAGCATCTTTTCATGGACTTTTTGCCATTCATATATCTTCTCTAGTGAAGTATTCATTCAAATCTTTTTACTTTTTTTTTCATTAAAATTCTTTTTGAGACAGGGTCTCACTCTGTTCTACAGGATGTAGTTCAGTGGCGTGATCTCAGCTCACTGCAGCCTCAACCTCCTGGGTTCAAGCCATCCTCCCACCTTAGCCTCTTGAGTGGTTGGGACTACAGGCCTGCACCACCACGCCTGGCTAATTTGTTTATTTTTTATAGAGATGAGGTCTCACTATGTTATCCAGGCTGGTCTTGAACTCCTGGGCTCAAGCTCTCCTCCCTTCTCTCAAAGTGCTGGGATTATAGGCATGAACCACCATGCTCGACCTTTTTGACCATTTTAAAAATAAGTTTGCATTATTATCACTGAGTTGTAAGAGTACAAATATTTTTCACAGTCTGCTTCTTTTCTTTTTATTTTCTTTTTTTTTTTTTTTTTTTTTTTTGAGACGGAGTTTCGCTCTTGTTACCCAGGCTGGAGTGCAATGGCGCGATCTTGGCTCACCGCAACCTCCGCCTCCCGGGTTCAGGCAATTCTCCTGCCCCAGCCTCCTGAGTCGCTGGGATTACAGGCACGCGCCACCATGCCCAGCTAATTTTTTTTTTTTTTTTTAGTAGAGACGGGGTTTCACCATGTTGACCAGGATGGTCTCGATCTCCTGACCTCGTGATCCACCTGCCTCGGCCTCCCACAGTGCTGGGATTACAGGCTTGAGCCACCGCACCTGGCCTTCTTTTTATTTTCTTAACAGTGCCTCTCAAAGAATAGAAGGTTTTCATTTTTATAAAAATCAATGATGTTTTTCTTTTATAGTTTATACATTTTGAGTCCTAAGAAAATATTTACCTAACTTAGGGCCTCAAAGTTTCCCCCTATTTTTCTGTCTAGAAGTTTTATAATTGTAGCTATTACTTTAGTTCTATTATCCATTTTGCTTTATTAAATTGTGCAAGGGAAGAAGCTGAGCTTTGTTCGTCTTTGTTTTGTTTTGATTATGGATTTCCAATTGTTCTAACACTATCTGTTGTAAATACTGTCCTTTTTCTATTGAATTAACTTGTGATCTTTGTCAAAAGTCGGTGAATCATGAAGATGGAAGTGGTGGCTCATGCCTATAAGCCCAAAACTGTGAGAGGCTGACGCAGGGGGATCACTTGGGGCCAGTAGTTCAAGACCCAGCCTGGGCCACATGGCAAGACGCCACCTCTACAGAAAATGGAAAAAGAAATCAGTGGGCCATATATGTACAGCTCTCCTTTGGATTCATGCCTGTAAGAGGCTGAGCATCTTTTGATCTATATGTCTTTATGCCAATACCACACTGTACTGATTATATTGTCTAGAAGAAGTAGTAACATTATTAACTTAAGTCTTAACCCTTGAGTACATGTCTTCCAAATATTTTGTGTGACAAAATTGGAAATATGCTTATCTCAAGGAAAAGCACTTATGCAGTTGAATTGTGAGCTGAATTCACCAAACACCAGTTTTACTTAAAATAACAAATGGCGGCCGGGTGTGGTGGCTCACGCCTGTAATCCAAGCACTTTGGAGGCCAAGGCGGGCGGATCACCTGAGGTTGGAAGTTCAAGATCAGCCTAAGTAACATGGTGAAACCCTGTCTTAAAAAAAAAAAAAAGAAAAAAAAAAAATAGCAAATGACAAACTATAGTTATCAGACTTGGATATTTGGCAAACATTTTCTCAAAAGTGAATCAAGTGAGCCTGTCAAGTCAAGGAAAAAAATTATTATTGTTTGTTGCCAATGCTAGAATTAGAGTTTTCAAGTGAAAATTAGGATTTGGAAAACTTATGTCTACTTACAGTGAGTTTGAAAGCTTTCAGTTCTGATGAGACCGGTGATAGCATTAATGAGTGTGCTTTTCAAAAAAAATACTTATAACGAAATGTGCCAACATTTGGGAGATCTGCATAACTGGTGAACCAATATTTTCCAATGACCAATAAACGATGTTGCCAAATCATGCACGAGTGAAAGATCTATTCAAAGTGCAAGGCAGACCAGTGGAGTGTAACGTTAACAGAGAATGAAACGTTCAGGCGGAAACTCACCTTTAAAAACCTACCTCCTCGAGTTTTGGTATGGAAGAAAGAAGAATAGCCACAATTAACTGAAAAGGCTATTAAAATACTTCTCTTTTTCTCAGCCACATACATTATGAAGCTGAGTGTCCATCACATATTTTTATTGTTTTTAGTGACAGGTTTCATCATGTTGGTCAGGCTGATCTTGAGCTCCTGACCTCAGGTGATCAGCCCACCTCGGCCTCCCAAAGTGCTGGGATTACAGGTGTGATGCCCGGCCCCATCCCATATTTTAACCAAAGCAACCCATTGCAACAGATTGAATGCAGAAGCAGCTGAGAATCCAGCTGTCTTCTCCAAGCCAGATAGTGAAGAGATTTGCAAAAGTATAAAAAGATGCCACTGTTCTCACTAACATTTTTATTTTAGAAAATATGTAGCTATCTTTCATAGGTATATGTAGATTTTTAGTTAAAATGTAATAAAAAATATTGTTCTTTTGAATTCACATATATTTTAACTTTCAGTTTTAATTTTGAATACATTGAAGATCATGAGACAAAACCACTTAAAACACTTTGGGCTCTTAATTATTTTTAAAAGTGTGAAGGGGTCCTGAGACCAAAAAGTTTGAGAACCACTAAATTAGAGTTTTGCTTTAAAAAAAACAAAATTCTTTGCCCTCAACCTTTGTTCGTATGAATGTACTATTAAAGAGTAAGTTTATGTTACTGTCACATTACAGTGCATCTGAGCTACTGATTTTTAGCATGTTCCCAGCATGGGTGGCAGCGTCTCTCTCCCTCGTGGAAGGTGCGTGTTGTCACCTTCTTCCTACACAGCCCCTGGTTTCTCCCTCGGTGAGGGAGAAAAATGGATCCCTTCATACTTACTGCCTCCAGGACAGGTGACACCAGCTGGCCCGCCATGGGTTTGATGCAATTGCTTAATTCTCTCTCTTCCATTTCCAAGCACGCTTTTTATTTTTATTTATTTATTTATTTTTATTATTTTAATTTTGTTGTTATTATTATTATTATTATTGAGACAGAGTCTTGCTCTGTCGCCCAAGCTGGAGTGCAGTGGTGCAATCTCAGCTCACTGCAACCTCCGCCTCGTGGGTTCAAGCAATTCCCTGCCTCAGCCTCCCAAGTAGCTGGGATTACAGGTGGCCGCCACCACGCCCAGCTAATTTTTGTATTTTTAGTAGAGATGGGGTTTCACCATCCTGGCCAGGCTGGTCTTGAATTCCTGACCTCGTGATTTACCTGCCTTGGCTTCCCAAAGTGCTGGGATTACAGGCATAGGCCACCGGGCCCAGTTTTATTTTTTTTAGAGATGGTCTCACTCTGTCACTCAGGCTGGAGTGTAGTGATGGGATCACAGCTCACTGCAGCCTCAACCACCTGGGCTCAAGTTATCCTCCCACCTCAGCCTCCTGAGTAGCATGTGCCACCATGACGGGCTAACTGTTAATTTTTTTATTTTGGAGTCATTGGCCAGGCCAGTGACTCACTGTGTTGGCCAGGCTGGTCTCGAACTCCTAGACTCAAGTGATCCACCCACTTTGGCCTCCCAAAGTACTGGGATTACAGGTGTGAGCCATTGTGCCTGGCCCTCAAGCACATTTATAAAAAAAGCTATTATTTTTGTGCACTTTCTGTGTTAAGAACTTTACATGCATTTTCTAATTTAATCTTCACCACCACCCTGTGAGCTAGCTACTGTTATTATTCCCATTTTATAGATAAGAAAACCCAACCTCAGACAGATTAGGGGAAACCTATAGGAATGTAACTGACCTTAAATCCTCTTTAATGTATAGATAAAAATTAAAGGTGACCTTAAATCCCTTTAAATTTATATATTTTAAAAGGTGTTCATCTAAAGTTTAGTCCTTTAACAATTGTTCTTAGTAACACATTATCACTAAAGGATTAGTGACAAATTACCACACCAGCACAGATCCCACAGCCTTATCACTGAGCCCCAGCTGAGTCCTCACATTGGGTCCCTACCCCGGGTTCCCTGAAGCCCCGTGTTGTGCTGAGAGAACGTGTGCCCCAAACCTGAACCCTTATACTGGTGTCTTGCCTGATTTTTTTCTAGAAGCTTAATACTGAGTCTTCATACCCATCCTTCTCACTGGAACCTCCCTGAGCCCTTACTGGGGGCAACATGCATGAGTTCTTCACCTAAGTCTACACATCTGAGCTTGGTCAGCCCTGACTCCAGAACCCCACACTTGAACCACTGAACTAGCAGCAGAGTCAGACTCCGAGACCACCCTTTTAGAGGGAGCAGCAGAGGAAGTGGGAGCTGGAGGGGGTCGCAGTGGTGGAGATGGGGGTGTGAGCTGGGAGAAGCAGGCATGAGGGAGAACCCTGGGCTCTCAGCCCCCAGCTATGATCAGGAATGTTCCCAGACAGCACTGACCTTTCACCCCCACCTGCCTCGGTGCGAGGCTGGACCGTCTCCGCCATCCCCGCTTCAAGGCCCAGAAGCCACCTCTGGAGCAACTGGGGCATCCCCATGGCAACCATGCCAGGCCTGCCTGGGAGAGGCGTGGGGCTCCTTCACAGCCTTTCATTGCCCCAAAACATAGGCTGACTCTCTCTTCCTGGTAACCCTCAGGGCCCTGCAGATCAGTGTCCAGAGAGGAGGGGCCGTTGCTCCTAGCAGGTCTCTTGATTCAGAAAAAAGCATTTCTCTGGTGTCAGCCAGATCCTTTCTGGGATCCAGGGGGAAACCCAAGCTCTCTGTCCTTGGCCCCCAGCCCCTGCCGACACCCTCCTCGTGCATTCTGGCGGGAGAGGGAGAGGGAGAAGAGAATGGTCTGAACTCTTCCCTCTGCCCATCTGGGTGTGGGCTTGGTGAGATACTGAGGGTGGGACGTTGTCACCTGAGTCCGTGGAGGGAGGAGCGACTGCACTGTGGTAGGGGACAGGCTACTCAGGGCTTTGTGACCTAGACAGAGGCCTTCTGTGGGTGATTAGCTGTCACGTTGGGTCTAAGCTTCTTACCCTCAGAATCTAGCTTTCCTGCCTGCCCCCAGGGCTAACCCAGAGGCGGAGGAGGGGCTAAAGACACTGGGCTCTGCCAGGGGCCGTGGTTGGTGCCAGCGACCCATTCCACGTAACCAGCTGTGGCCCGTTCTCTGTGTATTCTGCTTTTGTGGGTTTCTCTGGCTCTCCCTGCCTTTGAATATGTGCACGTGTGTTTCCTTCTGTCCCTCTCTTCAAGTGTGCCTTCTGTCCTGTGAACAGCTCTGTGACCCTGACTCTGGGAAGCTGTGGTTGGTTGCTGGCAGAAGGCAGGGACACCACTGGGTAATGAGTCACACAAGTCTCAATGACCAGACTGTGGTTGACAGAAAGTCTTGGGGACACAGATTTGTAGCTGGCATGGGGTTTTGGACAACACAGCATCCAGGTGGCAATGCATTGGGGGTGACCCAGGGTTTGAAGGACATGGGGTTATTTGTAACTGACACACAGATTAGGTGAGCCTGAGCTGTGGTGAATGTGGAGTCTTCTGGGTGACTCAGTGACAGCAATTCGAAAAGAACCAGAAGGTGGTAGAGCAGCAGCAGTGGCTCTCCCCCAACCCTGAAACTAGTGGCTGTGTCTGGAGGCATTTCTGGTTGTAACACCAGAAGAGGGGGTGCCACTAGTATCTAGGGGGGCAGAGGCCAGGGATGCTGTTCACTCTCCCACAATGCCCAAGAAAGTCCCCAACAACAAAGAAGCATCTGGCCTGATTGACTATAGACTCTGAACAGAGCTACCTAGCGTGAAACCGCAACTCCTGCACTCTGCAGCCATGGGCAAATTTCCTCATCTCCCACACGGGGCACCCAGGTAGTACCCACCTACCATGACTGAGCCAATAGTTGTAAAGTGTTTAAAACCCAGTGCTGTGTGTTGGTTCAGAGCTGGAGAAAACAAGAGTAGACCTGGATGGAGGGACACATCCAGGTTTCCCTTTGTCATTTCGTCTTCTACGACAGGCAGGCTTTTTCCATTGCCAAAGGCCACTTCAGTCTGACGTCATGTCCGTTTAAAGATATCAGAGGAAAAGACAGGTTTGGATGCAGGACTATACTTACAAATCCCGAAGAACTGGCTCTGCTTGGCTGAGCCTGGCCGTGACCACCGTGGTTTCTTGAGGTGCCATGATTGAGATCGGAGCCACCTGCCTGGAGGAAGGAGATGGGAATAGTGCCGTGATGGGACTATTTACACCTGGGAATTTGGACATGCTACAAATCAGTGTCTTATTTTTCTTGAAGAGGCAATGGTTAAACAGTTACCAGCACTCACTGCCCAAAACCATTGTCACAAAAACTTTGTTTGATCCAGGCCTGGTCTTACCCACAACACTGTTTCACCTGCCTGGAGGAAGGACAGGCTGTTTTCCACAGAGGTGGGATGCTTTTACCAGAAGGACAGAAAGCAGTTGAATGGCCAAGATGACGGACGCCCCTATGCGAGGGTGGTTGGTGCACCTGGGTTGGCGCAGGGTCTGATCCACGAGGATTGCAGGTGACATCATGTTGCAGGACTGCCCTGGGGGCTGATCTACTAACGTCTCGGAAACATTCAACTTTCCCGACACTTCCTCCTCCGCCTCAAACCCCCTCCCCTAGCTCTTTGGACAGCACACTCTGCCGACTTTCCTCCTTCGTCTCTGGTGCACCTTCTGGCTCCTTTGCTGACTTCTCTTCTGCCAAGCCTGGAGATGCTGGAGTCTTCAAAACTCAATTCCAGGCTTTCTTCTTCTTTCTCCCTGACCCTTCCTACATGGCTCATCATGACATCGTGTTGGGGACTTGACACCACCATGATGGGACTATTTACATCCCGGAATTTGGAAACGCTACAAGTCAGTGTCTTATTTTTCTTGAAGAGACAATCGTTAAACAGGAGCCGGCACCCACTGCCCAACACCATTGTCACAAAAACTCTGTTTTCTCCAGGCCTGGTCTTCCCACAACGCTATTTCGTTCCAATTCTTTCTCAACATACTTTCACACACAACCCCGTGTTATCCCCAAACTATTTGACCCCAGTTTAGCCCTGAGCCCATCCAGAATGGGCACCTCCCACAGCCGTCTGCCTCCAGCGTTCTCTAGACATAGACACTGTCATCGACAGCACAGAATCATGCATAACTAAGTTACACATAACCCAATATCTTCACTAGGTAACTGTCAGATCTGCACCTCCAGACTCTCCTCAATCGTTCAGTCATTGTCACCCAGTCCTGGTGTACGCAGACATTTTCTTTCGTCTTTTTTTTTTTTTTGGAGAAGGAGTTTCGCTCTTGTTGCCCAGGCTAGAGTGCAATGGTGTGATCTTGGCTCACTGCAGTCTCCCCCTCCCAGGTTGAAGCGATTCTCCTGCCTCAGCCTCCTGAGCAGCTGAGATTACAGGCACTGCCACCACACCCAGCTAATTTTGTGTTTCTAGTAGAGATGGGATTTCTCCACGTTGGTCAGGCTGGTCTTAAACTTTCGACCTCAGGTGATCCACCAGCCTCGGCCTCCTAAAGTGCTGGGATTACAGGCATGAGCCACCACACCTGGCTGACATTTTCTTAATATTCTATTTAGGATGAGCTTATCATAGAATATAAAAAAAAATAAAACAGACGTCACCCTGTGTATGAAGAAATTATCCACAAGATTTGGTAAAGAAGAAGAAGAAGAAGATAGCTAACATACATTCATTGGGTACTTACTAGTACCAAGTCAGTTCTAAACACTTTTTTTTTTGAGACAGGGTCTCACTTTGTCCCCCAGGCTGGAGTGTGGTGGGGGCAGTCATAGCTTACCATAGCCTCGACCTCTGGTCTCAAGTGATTCTTCTGCCTCAGCCTCGAAAGTAGCTGGGACTACAGGTACATGCCACCACGCCTGGCTAATTTTTTAAAATTGTATTTGTACAGACAAGGTCTGCTGGAGCTGCCCAGGCTTGTTGTGAACTCCCGGGCCTCAAGCAATCCTCTTCCTCGGCCTCCCCAAGTGCTGCCGTTACAGGCATGGCCCACCTTGCCCAGACTAAGCATTTTATATATTAACTCATCATATATATACACACATATATATATATATATATATATAAATTCATCTAATCTCCACAACAATCCTGTGAAGTAGATACTATTATGTTCTATTACATTTTAACAGCTCAGGAAATGAATGTGCAGAGGTTAAGTAACTGGCTCAAGTCCATGTGGCTAGTAAATAGCAAATCTAGAATTTGATCTGAGGCAGTCTGGTTTAAAAACATGCATTCTCAGCTGGGCGTACTGACTCACGCCTATAATCCCAGCAGTTTGGGAGGCTGAGGTGGGTGCATCACTTGAGGTCAGCAGTTCGAGACGAGCCTGGCCCACATGGTGGAACCCCATCTCTACTAAAATGACAAAAATTAGCTAGGTGTGGTGGCATGTGCCTGTAATCCCAGCCACACGGGAGGCTGAGGCAGGAGAATTGCTTGAGCCCGGGAGGTGGAGGTTGCAGCGAATGAGATGGTGCCGCTGTATCACAGACTAGGTGATAGAGTGAGACTCTGTCTCAAAAAAAAAAAAAAAAAGCATTCTCCATACTAGGCTACAGACACGCCCTTGAAAGTACTTATGCTGACTGTTTTTGTTGTTGCTGCCTCCTGGGATGAGAAAATATTTATGTTTAGATATCCTTGTTTTTATTTTAAAATGTACAAGAAGAAATTATGTTGTATTAATCAATAAGCCTCACTCATAGAAATGTGTTCATTGCAGAGGGTTGCCCATTTTTGTTTTTCTAAGCTGAAGCAGTTGTGTTCATAGCATTGAGCCACCCCTTCCTCTAAGTGGGCTAATGAGAAATTGGTCGTGAATTTTGATGATGACCGTGAGGAAAGAGAACCATAAACACCGGTCCTGGGGGGAAGGGTGGTGAGTGGGGAGGGAGGAGAAGGACAGATGGTGGGAACCAGAAGAACCAGGTCCAGACAGGCTCCAGCCTGGTCATGAGATGGGGCTGCCATGGTTGATAAATTCTTGAGGTTTGGTTGATGATCTGAGGCCCAGCCCAACTTTTGGCTTACCCTGGAGCATTGCTGGGGACCCAGCACAGTGACAGCAATGTCACTAATAGCACATCTGCCATCAGTTACATCCATCTTGAGGGAAAGAATGCCTAGATCGTGAGAGCATCCTGCCCTGGGACCAAGGATTTGAGAATAAGGAGATTAGCCGGGGTGCTACTTCCTTCCTTGTTTATATCACCTATTTCCTTCTTAGGTGCCTAGTACAAGAAATAATTAGCTAGAAACACGTGAGTAGCTTAGACAGGGAAGAGGAAGATTCCCTTGGGGGTTCACAGACGCCATACTGCAACAAATTGGCATTAGAAGTAGGATTGTAGTGTCCTCTAGTGGACACTTTGGGAATTTACACGGTATTAGTTGCTGGATGTGGCTGACGAAGGTGGGCTGAATCCAAAAAAGGGAAGATTGGCATCCAGAGTGTTTGGAAAGTGGGCCCATAAGAGAAAGAACACCGTGTGTGTGTGTGTGTGTGTGTGTGTGTGTGTGTGTGTGTGTGTGTG
>NW_022437002.1:16092765-16101163 GCF_009761245.1 Sapajus apella
TGTGTGTGTGTGTGTGTGTGTGTGTGTGTGTGTGTGTGTGTGTGTGTACGTACATGTGCCCACGTGTGTGTTGGAGGCCACGTGGCTTCTCCTAACTTCGCCATGCAGAATTCAAAGAAATGGTTATGGAGGCAAATGTGGGAGTAGCTAATGGCAATGGCTCAGAGAGATGAAAAAATGTGAGAAACCAAGGGCTCTGGAGGTAGGAACTTTCCGCTTCTTTTGGACTGGACTAAGGTGACTTAAGTAGGAAAAGAACACCTCGCCAGTAACTCTCCCAACAGAATTGGATTTGTGCCTCGGATGATTCAGGATGTCCAGTTAAGCTGAGAAATACTGATTCCCTTGATTCCACTGATCCCCTTGATTCACTCAGAGCAGACAGAAGACCAGGACACTTCCTACTCACAGTGAGCTAAAGGGCGCTTTGTGTCAGAGTGGGGAAATAAAAGGGCTTTATGGGAAGGAAGATAAGAACAGATGAGTCAGAGGTTTCTGCTTAATGGTGAGTGTTTTTGTCTTAAAATGTGTGTTTTTCTTCTTTGGAGAAGGTACTGTACTCTTCGTGTTTTGAGCTGGAGACTTTCTTTAATACGATTGGATTTGAAGCTAGTTGGTTACAAATAAATACTTGAGGATTTAGAAAATATCCTTTATGTTTGGACGACTTCTTCTAAGTACGTACATAAATTGTTTTATTACTAACCTTAGTTTCTCTTGGTGAAATTTCTGTGTGTTTGACTGGCCACAGTATAATTTGTTTAATTTTTGAACACAGTAAGATTTGTCTACAAATTAGAGATGTTGCAAAGTTGATTTATTCTGATAATGATTATTAGTTTTCTTTGTTTCTGTGTGTGCACACAATGCACTGGGTTTAATACGATTTTTATTGAAGTAAATCATTCATGTGGAAAAATGCATTAATCATAAGTATAAAGCTTAATGCATCATCACAACTTGAACACACCTGTGAAAACATAACTGTCTTAGTCTGCTGGGGTTGATGTAATAAAATGCCATAGACTGGGTGGCTTGAACAACAGACATTTATTTCTCACAATTCTGGAGGCTGGGAAGTCCCAGATCAAGGTGCTGGCGGGTTGGGTTCTGGTGAGGGCTCTCTTCCTGGCTTGTAGATGACTGCCTTCTCACTGAGTCTTCAAAGCATAGAGAAAGAGCATGAGCAAGCTCTCTGGTCTCTTCTTACAAGGGCACTAATCCCATTATGAGGACCCTACCCTTATGACTACAACTGAACTTAATTTCCTCCCAACGACCTCATCTCCTAATCCCATCACATTTGGGATTAGGAACTCAATACATGAAATTTGGGGGGTATACAACATTTAGTTAGTAATTATAGCCATCCAGCAAAGATGCCCGTCTTGTGCTGCCTCTCAATCCCAGCCCTCTGCTCTACCCAAGGTGACCATTAGCTTGACTTCTAACCACATAGAGGAGTTTTGCCTGTTTTTGAACTTCGTATAGTTAGAATTATATAGGATATATTCTTTTCTTTTTGAGACAGGGTCTCACTTCTGTCACCCAGGCTGGAGTACAGTAGCACAATCTCAGCTCACTGCAATCTTTGCTTCCCAGGGTCAAGCAATCCTCTAACCTCAGCCTCCTGAACAGCTGGGACTAAAGGCATGTGCCACCATGCCTGGCTAATTTTTCTATTGTTTGTAGAGACGAGGTTTCACCATGTTGTCCAGGCTGGTCTTGAACTCCTGGACTCAAGCAATTCCCCCGCCTTAGCCTCCCAAAGTGTTGGAATTACGGGCATGAGCCACTGCATTCGGCCTGTATATTGTTTTCTATTTATAAGATTTATCTTTGTTGTTACGTGTAGTAGCAGCTAGTTCATTTCCATTGTGGTGTACTATTCAATTGCATGAATATATAATAATTTATCCATTCTAGTTTTTCAGTTTTAAATAATATGTGTCTTTGGGTGCACGCATGTAGGAGTACAGTTACTGGCTCCCAGCATACATCTCTCTTCACCTTTAGTAGATAGCACTTCACATGGCTTTATAAAGTGGTCGTACCAATTTATGCTGCCACCAGCAATGTGTGAGTTCAGCCAGGATAAAAGTATTTACAGGCCGGGTGCAGTGGCTCACGCCTGTAATCCCTGCACTTTGGGAGGCTGAGGCGGGTGGATCACCTGAGGTCAGGAGTTCGAGACCAGCCTGTCCAATATGATGAAACCCCTTCTCTATTAAAAATACAAAAAATTATCTGGGCGTGGTGTCGCATGCCTGTAATCCCAGCTACTCAGGAGGCTGAGGCAGGAGAATCGCTTGAACCCAGGAGGCAAAGGTTGCAGTGAGCCGAGATTGCACCATTGCACTCCAGCCTGAGCAATAAGAGCAAAACTCCGTCTCAAAAAAAAAAAAAAAAGTATTTACACCACAGAAATTGGTAACTTTTACAAATCAGAGTTTCTTTCTTAGCCAGTTGTAAAATAATTACCAGTACACCACTGCCAATGAGGTAGGAGGCAGGGTGGACTCCGGACCAGACTGATAGCTGAAACAGGGAAGAGGCAAAAGCACCTCTCCATGAGACACGCCCACCAGTGCCATGTCAGTTTACTATTGCCATGGCAACAACTGGACATCACCAGCCCTTTCTATGGCAATGACTCAACAACCTGGAAGTTACCACCCTTGTTGAAATTTCTGCACAATCCACCCCAAATTTGCATGTAATTAAAAGTAGGCATCAATATGACTGCTGAGCTACCCTGAGCTGCTACTCTGTACACACTGCCTGTGGCGTAGCCCTGCTTGGCAGGAGCAGTCACAGAGCCCCAGCACTGCACTGCCTCCTCAATAAAGCTGTTTTCTTGGCCGGCCACAGTGGCTCATATCACCACTTTGGGAGGACAAGGTGGGCAGATCACTTGAGGTCAGGAGTTTGAGACCAGCCTGACCAACATGGTGAAACCCTGTCTCTACTAAAAATACAAACATTAGCTGGACGTGGTGGTGCACACCTGTAATCCCAGCTATTCAGTAGGCTGAGGCACGAGAATCGCTTGAACCCGGGAGGCAGAGGTTGCAGTGAGCCGAGATTGCGCCACTGCACTCCAGCCTGGGTGACATAGTGAGACTCATCTCAAAAAAAAAAAAAAAAAATGCTGTTTCCTTTTACCACCAGCTCACTCTTAATTCTTTCCTGAGCAAAACCAAGAATCTTCTTGGACTAAGCCCCAATTTGGGGCTCACCTGCCTTGCAACAACATGACACCAAATATGGGGCGGAAGAGAGAAGACGACAGCATGAGAGGCAGAGAAAGAAATGGCAGCTGGCAAGGTGGTGGTGAGGGGCGGCAGGTGGCAAGACAGTGAGAGACAGAAAGAGATGGCAAGCGACAGATGAGTGGAGAGATGGCAAGAAATAGAGAAGCAGTCGGCGATGGAGGTTGCAAAGCTGTGACACTAACCAAAGGCTCTTTTTAGAGCCATCATTTTCCCTGGCGGGTGGTAGAGCTAAGCAGACAGGCAAGTGGCCGTACTGCTGCTGCCTCATGTGGGATCTGGAGGCTGCTGGGTTACCAGTCCTCACCTGGGACCCTCCCAGCATGGCAGCTGAGCCCACCCAAGCCGGGGGATCCTGAAGAGACCTTCACCTGGGTGCCACATGGAAGATGGGTCAGCACCATTTTGGCGCCTATGGATGGGTAAGTGTCTCGCCTGCCCCACCCCAATAACATCAGGTAAGCTAAAGAATACAAGCTTTTGGCTAAGAGGTCACTTAATGGTGGCTCAAGCCTGTGATCTCAGCACTTTGGGAGGCCAAGGTGGGTGGATTACCTGAGGTCAGGAGTTTGAGACCAGCCTGAGCAACAGGGCGAAACCCTGTCTCTACTAAAAATACAAATTTAGCTGGGTGTGGTGGCGGGCGCCCAGCCACTCCGGAGGCCGAGGTAGGAGAATCACCTGAACCCGGAAGGCGGAGTTGCAGTCAGCTGAGATCACACCATTGCACTCCAGCCTGGGTGACAGAGTGAGACTCTGCCCCCCACCCCCCCCAAAAAGAGGTCAGTTAAAAGTCCCTTATCATTTGGATAACCTGAAGTACTTCCTCGTCCTTGTCACCCTTTTCCCTGATCGTTTCCTCTCTGACTCCATTTTATTACTTCACCAGCCGTTTTATTTTCAGTCCTAAGATGCATGTTTTGTTTGTAGTATTTTCTTTTCTTTTGATTTTCTGTTGACTATTTTTGGGCAATGATTTAAAGCAGGACACTTGGCTGTGTGAGGCCTCCTGTTGTGTTGACTCTGGGACGCCAGAGTCACATTGTTCTGTGACCTCTAACTTGGCCTGAGGTTTGCTATCAGCCACCCCCTGGGTGCCTTGGGGTTTTCAGCATTTCATGAGGGGGCCTTGTTGGGTGAAAGTCAGGCACTCCAGGTTTTTCAGCAGTGGTATTGCTGGCTCCCCCTAGAGGCTCTGGGGGTTTTGGCATTGTCATTCCCTCTTTCATCGAGTGGATAGAGGCTTTCCCCACAAGAACAGAAAAAGGCAATAGAAGTGTCCAAATTCTTTTTTTTTTTTTTTTTTTTTTTGAGTCGGAGTCTCGCTCTTGCCCAGGCTGGAGTGCAGTGGCACGATCACTGTGCGGACTTCTAGGTAAACCAAACCTTGCAATTTTCTTTTTTTTTTTTTTAACAGAATCTCACTCTGTCGCCTAGGCTGAAGTGCAGTGGTGCCATCTCGGCTCACTGGAACCTCTGCCTCCTGGGTTCAAGTGATTCTCCTGCCTTAGCCTTCCAAGCAGCTGGGACTACAGGCGCACGCCCCACGCCCGGCTAATTTTTTGTATTTTTAGTAGAGACAGGGTTTCACCATGCTAGCCAGGATGGTCTCAATCTACTGACCTCTTGATTCGCCTGCCTTGGCCTCCCAGAGTGCTGAGATTACAGGCGTGAGCCACCGAGCCCAGCCTAAATTCTTACCTAAAGAAATCATTTCGGCCGGGTGCGGTGGCTCACGCTTGTAATCCCAGCACTTTGGGAGGCAAAGGCGGGCAGATCACAAGGTCAGGAGATCGAGACCGTCCTGGGTAACATCATCTCCACTAAAAATACAAAAAATTAGCCAAGCATGGTGGTGGGTGCCTGTAGTCCCAGCTACTCAGAAGGCTGAGGCAGGAGAATCACTTGTACCAGGGAAGCAGAGGTTGCAGTGAGCTGAGATCGCGCCACTGCACTTCAGCCTAGGCGACAGAGTGAGATTCTGTTAAAAAAAAAAAAAAAAAAAAAAAAGAGGAAATTGCAAGGTTTGGGTTACCTAGAAGTCCGCACAGTGATAACAGACCCTCCTTCACAGCTAAACTGACCCAGCAGGTTTCCTGAGCCTTGGGTATTACCTGTCGTCTTTACTCTTCCAGACCTCAATCCTCAGGCAAGGTAGAAAAAGCTAGTCCTCCCCTGGGGGAATCTTGGTTTTTCTGAAGTTAGAAGTTTTTCTGTTCTGAAGTTAGAAGTGATTATTTTCCTAATAGCCAGTTGCAGACCTCTTCCTGTGTGCTGTCTTGTAACTGTGTAACTGCCTTGCTCAACCCCCCTTGGTTGAAGGGGAGTAGGAGACCCTGGCCCCTGACCTGATGGACAGCCACCTACAGCAGTAGAAAGTGGCCACTTGAACACTGTTCTCGGTGTCTCAGCTATGAGGTAGGCGCTCTGGTAGTCAGGGCCCCCGAGGCCTTCCCTGGGCAACGATTTTACCCCCTGCCCGTCCTCCCTGCCACTGTCACCATTTTTTAGCTTCTCTCTGCCTAACCCTCACTCTCTGTGGAATTAAGGCCAACAATCTACTGCCCATTTGCAGCTTATAATCCACTTTTGTAACATCCTGCTGTCTATATTTACCCCTTCTTTGTAGAAAGTGGAAATTTAACAGGGAGAAGTCACTAGGCATTTGCTAAGCTTAGGTCACTAAAGCCCCTGTAGAGCTCCTTACTAGACAGCAGCAAGCATACTGAAGGAGGACTTGCCCTGAGGGTGTTTTTTAGGCAATTGGAGTAAATTCCGATTAGTCCAATTGAGAAAGAAAAAAACTCATTTTCTGTTGCAACAGTGTTTGGGTTGAATACAAACTGGCAAACCAACAGATGTGGCCTAGGCATGATTCTTTTTTTTTTTTTTTTTTTTTTTGAGATAGAGTCTTGCTCTGCGCCCGGGCTGGAGGGCAGTGGTGCAATCTCGACTCACCACAACCTCTACCTCCCGATTCAAGCAATTCTCCTGCCTCAGCCTCCTGAGTAGCTGGGGTTACAGGTGCAGGCTACCACGCTTGGCTAATTTTTCTGTATTTTTAGTAGAGATGGAGTTTCGCCATGTTGGCCAGGCTGGTCTCGAACTCCTGACTTCAAGGGATCCGCCCATCTCAGCCTCCCAAAGTGCTGGGATTACAGGTGTGAGCCACTGTGCCTGGCCTCATGATTCTTTATATTATAATGATATTGGATAATTAGAATTTTTTTTCTAAAAAGGAAGGAACATGGGAAGAAGTTTCTTATGCGCAGGTGTTTCTGGCCATCTACCAGGACCCTAACTTAAGGGCTAGCTGTAGAATGTATCTAGCTCATGATACCCCCAGGCACCCAGAAGCACAGCAGGTGTTGTAGATGACCCTCTCTTAGCTGCTCCCCCTTTGAGGCCTGTGTCCCCACTTTGAAGCCTCTCCAGTCTCCTAGTTCTGAGGGGGACCCACCAGTTCTCTAGTGCAGGATTCCACCTCAAGGTCAGCAGGCATCCCCGCCTTTATTCAACAAACCCTGACCCATATCCCCCACTGCCGGAGGAAATAAACCCAACCAGTACTACCAGGAGTCGGACCCCATATCAGCCGACAAAATTGGACCTGTGTCCATTGAGAGAGGTAGCTGACAGGCGTGGAGGAACAACCAGAGTATATGCGCCTTTTTCCATGTTTGATTTGGCTTTATGCAAAGAAAAATTTGGTTGTGTTTTAGAGGATCCAGGGAAGTTTGTAGAGGAGTTTGTTAAGTTGACTGTATCCTTTGATTTAACTTGGCACGATGTGCAAATATTACTATCCACTTGTTGTACTGTAGAGGAAAAACAAAGAATTCTAGATGCTGCCCGTGAACATGCAGGTGGAGTAGCCACTCATCAGGCAGGCCATGCCACATCATGTGGGAGGAGCCACATCATGAGGGAGGAGCCACATCATGAGGGAGGAGCCACATCATGTGGGAGGAGCCACATCAGGTGGGAGGAGCCACATCAGGTGGGAGGAGGTGCAGTTCCAGATCTAGGCTCTCGGATTACGAGAGAGGGTCTCGAGAACTTAAACACAAAAATCACAGGCTAATTTAACATGAAAAAGTGTGTCCTTAAGCCAGTCAATTATGACAAGGTGAGAGAAATAACTCAGGACAAAGATGAAAATCCTGCTCTGTTTCAGGGCTGTTTGCTTGGGGCACTCAGGAAATACGCTAATGCAGACTCAGGCTCCCCAGAAGGGCCAGCTCTCCTGGGTGTAACTTTTAACACTCAGTCTGCCCCTGACATTAGGAGAAAGCTACAAAAGGTAGCAATGGGGCCCCAAACCTCCATGAGCCAACCCTTAGACATTGCTTTTAGGGTTTACAACAATAGGGACAGGGCAGAGGAAGGGGCAAAAGCCAAAAAGCTGGCCAAAAAAGCACAATTGTTAGTGGCTGCTTTAGGCCCCCTGCCGTTTCTGGGTTACCCACCCCAAGAAAATGTGGGAAGATCAGTGTCAGATGAGAGTCCCTCCACTTGCTGGATTCTACGCCAAAATCAGTGTGCCTTTTATAAACAAGAAGGCTACTGGAAGAAGGACTTTCCCAGGTTTAAATGGGAGTCTGAGACACCCAGACCCATAGTGTCCAAGAAAACAGAAGACTGACAGGGCCTGCGGTCCTCTAGGACTCCCACTAGTCACCTTTCCATCTCCACACGGGAGTCTTGGGCAGCCCTGGACATAGCAGGCAAAAATACTGGGTTTTCAGTGGACATAGGAGCAGCCTACTCAGGTTTTTTTTTTTTAGATGGGGTCTCACTCTGTCGCCAGGCTGGAGTGCAGTGGTGTGATCTCTGCCCACTGCAACCTCTGCGTCCTGGGTTCAAGTGATTCTCCTGCTTCAGTCTCCCAAGTAGCTGGAATTACAGGCACATGGCACTGTGCCCAGCTAATTTTTGTATTTTTAGTAGAGATGGGGTTTCAACATGTTGGTCAGGATGGTCTTGATCTCTTGACCTCGTGATCCGCCTGCCTTGGCTTCCCAAAGTGCCGGGATTATAGGCGTGAGCCGCTGCTCCCGGCCTCCAGCCTACTCAGTTTTTTTTTTTGTTTTTTTTTTTTGAGTCGGAGTTTCGCTCTTGTTACC
>NW_022437002.1:16101263-16128540 GCF_009761245.1 Sapajus apella
CCACTGTCTTCCGGCTCTTGTACAGTAATGGGACTGATGGCCAGCCAAAAATTAGGAGATTTACCCACCCCCTTGGCTGCACCCTGGAGGACTGTACATTTTCCCACAGGTTTTTACTTATGCCTTAGTGTCCTATCCCTCTACTGGGGAGAGAATTACTTTCCAAAGTACAGGCCACAGTTCAATTTAAAGTGCCTCATAAGAAGGCAATAGGCGGGGAACGGACACTTCTAGCTCTGAGTGCTTACCTTAACACAGATAAGGAGAAGGCGCTCCTTCCACTACATACTGCAAGTTCCTGGTAGAGTTGTTAATGTACCCCCATTCCAGGTTATTAAAAAACCCAGCGTTGGCCAGGCACGGTGGCTCACGCCTGTAATCCTAGCACTTTGGGAGGCCGAGGTGGGTGGATCACCTGAGATCAGGAGTTCACGACCAGCCTGACCATCATGGTGAAACCCCATCTTAAAAAAATAATAATAAATAATAATAATAAAAACACCCCGCGTTAATTACATGTGGAAGAAACAATGTCCTTTGTGACCCGAGGCTCAGAAGAGCATCCAACTCCTAACACAGAGTTCCTAAAGTCTGGATTACTACGATCCTGTGCCAGTCCCTCATTTTATCTGTAAAGAAACCAAATGCAGAATATAGATTTGTTTAGGATCTGAGGGCAGTTAATGAGACAGTAGCCCCAGTCTACCCAGCAGTTCCCAATCCTTGTGTAATATTTACCCATGTCTCTGAAGATGCTCATTGGTTCATGGTAAGGATGCTTCTTTTGTATAACTTTATACCCAGACTCCCACTACATTTTTGCTTTTAAATGGACTGATCCAGACACTCATGCTGCATCTCAGCTTACCTGGGCAAGTCCTTCCCTCAAGGTTTTAGGGACAGTCTCCATCTCTTCGGCAATTCATTGACCAAGGAGTTAAGGGAACTACACTTAACTAATGGATCCCTCTTGCAATATGCAAATGACATATTAATTTCCAGCCTCACCAGGGAAGACTGGCAGGAAGAAAATCCAGCTCCTTAATTTTCTGGAAAAGCGAGGATAGTGGGTTTTCCCCAACAAGGTACAGATCTCTGTGCAAAAGGCTAAATATTGGGGGTATGTGCTCACTCCTGGGACAACGACTTTTGCCCAGAAGCAAAAAGAGACCAACCTGGCACTCCAGCTCCCCTCAGACGAAGAAGCAAGTAGTAGCCTTTTTGGGAATCCTGATCTGGATTCCCAGTTTGAGCTTAGAGCAAAGCCACTCTGTGAAGCTCTACAGGGAAGTGATCATGAGCCTTTGAATTGGGATGGAACCTGCTAACAGGCATTCTTAACACTAAAAGAAAAGCTGTGGGCTGAGTGCGGTGGCTCACTCCTCTAATCCCAGCACTTTGGGAGGATAGGCAAGCGGATTACCTGAGGTCAGGAGTTTGAGACCAGCCTGGCCAACATGGTGAAACCTCATCTCTACTAAAAATACAAAAATCAGCCGGGTGTGGTGACGCATGCCTGTAATCCCAGCTACTCGGGAGGCTGAGGCAGGAGAATCTGCTTGAACCCAGGAGGTGGAGGTTGTGGTAAACCGAGATCGTATCACTGCACTCCAGCCTGGGCAACAAGAGGGTGACTCCGTCTCAAAAAAAAAAAAAAAAAAAAAATAGAAAGAAAAAAAGAAAAGCTGGGACCAGCTCCTGCTTTGGGACTCCCTAACTTAGAAAAACCTTTCACTCTTTACATAGCTGAAAACCAAGGGATGGCTTCGGGTATCCTAACTCAAAGGCTCAGGAATAGTCCCGGACCAGTGGCTTACTTTTCTAACAGCTAGACCAGGTGGCAGCTGCATGGCCAGGATGCTTGCGAGCTGTGGCCACCACTGCTCCTTTGGTAGAAGAAGCCAGTAAGTTTATCTTAGGACAACAATTAGATGTCATGACCCACCACCAGGTATAGGGAATCTTAGACCAAAGGACACCAATGACTAACAGGAGGTCACTTAATGATTAGGCCCTTCTGCTTGACACCCAGCTGTTACTTTTAAAGTATGTCAAGTTTTAAACCCTGCTACCCTGTTGGTGGACTTCCCATCCCAAGAAACAGAACTCATTTACTCCTGCATGGAAACCATAGAACAGATCTACTTTAGCAGGCCTGATCTCAAAGATGAGCCCCTGCCTAACCCCAGTGTGGAACGGTTTACAATGGGAGTAGTTTTATGCAGGAGAGAGTAAGGAAGGCAGGTTATGAGGTGGTTAGCCAACAAGAGATCATTGGACAAAAGCTTGCCCCCCTAGACTTCCATTCAAAAAGTGGAATTAATTGCTTTAATCAGGGCCCTCCAATTGGGAAAAGACATAAGAGTCAACGTATTTACTGATTCCAAATACGGGTTCCTGGTGCTCCATGCTCATGCTGCCGTATGAAAAGAAAGGGGACCGCTAATGTTGTAGCAAAACTCCGGCCAAATGGAGACGGAAGAGAACTTTAACTCGCCTGCCCGGCAGGAAGCAGGCTCACGCCTAAAATGGCCGCCAACCCTAACAAAGAAGGTAGTTTAGCTTCTATGCAGTTTAAGAAGGGAAAACAAGGCAGGGAGCGGGTTTCAGACAAAGACAATCAAATTGTACAATCTTGGGCTTCATGGTCATTTATAGCCGAGGTAGGGGGTCGAAAGGTTGGGGAGGACACCCAGGGAGATCAGAGGTATGTGCGGCCACAGCCCTAAGGATGTGCTGGGCTGCTCTTATCTCTGCAGAGGGTGGTACCAGGCCTGCTTTGCCTCTACTTTTCTCTAAGTGCAGTTTACAACCTGGCCTAGAATGCAAGATAAGCTTGCTGCTTTACCAGGGAGAGGTTACTTAAATTCCTTAGCCTTTGTACCACTGTTAATGGCCTTTACTTAAAGTTTAACACTACCTATGTTATGCTTATTACTTAAACTATATTTGTTCTATTTTATTTTATTTCATTTTATTTTCCTTCCACACGATCCTCCAAACAACATCACTCAGAGAGCCTGGAACTTTCAGATGCTGTCCAGCTCCCAAAGGAGGTAGCAGTTAGTCACTGCAGGGACACCAAAAGGGAGACACCTCGCTCATTCAAGGAAATGCTCTGGCAGACAGAACCGCTAAAGCCACAGCTAAGGGGACACCAGGATTCCCGTCCACGCATTCATGCCGGGGACTCCACCCCTGCATGTCAGCAGCACGTACCATACCCCAGAGGAAACTAAACAGGCAGAATAGAGAGGCTTACAAAAGGATCCCTCAGGGTGGTTTCTAGAAAGCAACAAACTCTTTCTCCCTGAGGCTGAGCAATGGAACATAATTAAGTATTCCCATGACTCCTCACATTTGGGTCAGGACTCCCTATTCAAACTAGTTTCTGAAATCTTCTTGGGAAAGAAATTATTCCAGACTGTAAAGTGGGTCACCGGGGCCTGTGGACTTTGTGCCTGTAATGACCCAGGAAGCTGCCCATACCCTCATCCTACTCGCTCCTGTGCAACATCGAGGAGCACACCCTGGGGAAGGCTGGCAAATAGATTTTACTCAGATGCCACCAGGCAGGGAACTGAAATATTGGCCAGTATTTATGGACACTTTCACCGGGTGGATAGAGGCTTTCTCCACAGGAACAGTAAAGGCATTGGAAGTGTCAATTCCTGCTTAAAGAGATCATTCCGAGGTTTGGATTATCTAAAATTCTGCAGAGTGATAACGGACCCTCCTATAGTGATCCAGCAGATATCCTGAGCCTTAGGCATTACCTATCATCTTCAGTCCTGGAGACCTCAATCCTTTGAGAAGCTAGAAAAAGCTAATCATATTTTTAAAAGGACATTAGCAAAACTCTGTTAGGAGACCTCAGAGGCCTGGGTTTCTCTCCTACCCATTGCCCTTTTACATGTAAGGACGATTCCAAAGGGAACACTAAAACTTAGTCCACTTGAAATGACTTATGGGAGGCCTCCCCCATTTTTTTTTTTGAGATGAAGTCTCACTCTGTCACCCAGACTGGAGTGCAGTGGTGCGATCTTGGTTAACTGCAACCTCTGCCTCCTGGGTACAAGCGATCCTCCTGCCTCAGCCTCCCAAGCAGCTGGGACTACAGGCACATGTTACCATGCCTGGCTAATTTTTTGTATTTTTAGTAAAGACAGGGTTTCACTGTGTTAGCCAAGATGGTCTCGATCTCCTGACCTCATGATCCGCCCGCCTCGGCCTCCCAAAGTGTTGAGATTACAGGTGTGAGCCACTGTGCCCAGCCCTGGGAGGCCTTTTTAACTTCAGACCTCCTGTTTGATGAAGAGACCCATGGAATGCTCACCCATATCAACTTAGGCCAGGTTCAAAAGGCCCTCCAAGCCTATGGAGACAAAATATTTCTCCCTCCAACAAATGAAATCATTAACTGCCCCATTCAACCAGGAGACTTAGTACAAACTTGGAAAGAAGATCCCCCAACAATCAATTACACCAGAATGGAACGGGCCGTATCAGGTGTTGTTGAGTACCTCTATCGCTGTTAAACTTCAGGGAGTAACTAGTTGGCTACACCTGTCCAGGTTAAACCTGTTTCTCACGAATTTCAGCACAAAAGGGGGCCCCCAGCACCCACACCTGTGAACCTTTGGCGGCCCTCTGCTGCCTATTTAAAAGAATCAACACTCAGCCAGAGGTGGTAACGTGATGCTGCAGGTGGGCATAGGAGCAGTAATTTCCTCTTCTTCCCGATTGTAATACTTCTTTTCTGTTGCTTCAGCCAACCTCCCAGGAAACACCTCTTTTGTCCTCATTGGGTGGAGGCCACTCTAAGGCCCAACTGGACACCATGTCGTCACTATTAATCCTCTTTGATTCCTAATTACCCTGATCCAATGCAGGTAGGAACAAAGCCCTACAGTAAATATTTCAAAAATTATGGTCTCAGGGAATCATCTTTATGGTTGCTGGATTTGTCATCAACATTCCCAGGGTAGAGAGTTCTACCTTCTGGCCTATCCGCGAAATTTCACAGCCATCTCTCCAGACCTCCTAACCATAGTGATCCCCAAATGCCCAAATCCCTACTTGTTAAGTGAAACTCTCCTGATTCCACCTGAATACCACCCCCCAACTCCTGCCACTACTACCTTGACCTTGGAAGTTGGGTATCTATATCTCCAGTGCACTAATGAGTCTATCTTTTGCGCCCACTGTTGTGTTAATGACACAAAAGCAGGGTTTCCCTGTGATATTCTGTCCAAATCTAGTGCCAAGTTCCCCAGGCTGCAGCAAGGTAAATGGGATTCCACTTGTCAGCAAGGAGACCATATATGGTGTCTTCTCCTGGATCAGAACATACAAGGGAAAAACAACTGCCTAATCTTGGAAGGTGGGAGAACTGCCCCTTCTGGAAAACAAAGATTATGTGACCACTCCCATTAAAACGGGGGAAAATATCTCTGCTAGGGACCCAGCTTGGCAGCAGAGGATAAACACACTCCGTAGGGCCTCTGTTTGTGGTCATGGTGGGAAGAAGTCATACCCCATAACCACTCCTGACCCCCCAGGAAGCCACCTGTTCTTTCAGGAGTAGCTTTCTGTATATCAAGAATTTGGGGCCGGGCGCGGTGGCTCACGCTTATAATCCCAGCACTTTGGGAGGCCGAGGTGGGTGGATCACGAGGTCAAGAGATCGAGACCATCCTGGTCAACAAGGTGAAACCCCGTTTCTACTAAAAATACAAAAATTAGCTGGGCATGATGGTGAATGCCTGTAGTCCCAGCTACTTGGGAGGCTGAGGCAGGAGAATTGCTGAACCCAGGAGGCGGAGGTTGCGGTGAGCCGAGATCGTGCCATTGCACTCCGGTCTGGGCAACAACAGCGAAACTCCGTCTCAAAAACAAACAAACAAAAAAAAGAATTTGGAATAGGCTGGGTGTGGTGGCTCATGTTAGTAATCCCGGCTCTTTGGGAGGCTGAGGTGGGAGGATCACGAGGTCAGGAGTTCAAGACCAGCTGGGCAACACAGTGGAACCCCATCTCTACTAAAATACAAAAGATTAGCTAGGCGTGGTGGTGGATGACTGTAATCCCAGCTACTTGTGAGGCTGAGGCAGGAGAATCGCTTGAACCCGGGAGGCGGAGGTTGCAGTGAGCCACGATTGTGCCACTGGCTGGTGATAGAGCCAGACTCCGTCTCCAAACAAAACAAAACAAACAAATAAAAACAAACAAACAAACTTGGAATAGGCTGGGTGTGGTGAATCACACTTGTAATCCCAGCACTTTACGAGACTGAGGCAGGTGGATCACTTGAGTCAGGAGTTAGAGATCAGCCTGGCCAATGTGGTGAAACCCCATCTACTAAAAATACAAAAATTACCCGGGCATAGTGGCAAGCGCCTATAACCCCAGCTATTTGGGAGGCTGAGGCAGGCAAATTGCTTGAACCTAGGAGGCAGAAGTTGCAGTGAGCCAAGATCATGTCACTGGACTCCAGCCTGGGCAACAGAGTAAGACTTTGTCTCAAAAGAAGAATGAAACGTGGAAGAGAGATGAATGTGTGTTGGCCACACTTTCATAGTCATAGTCTATAACTTCATGAGACCCAGGAGCACCAGAAGTAAATGAGCAATTGGATTAATTCAATTGGAAGGAATTTGGGCAGAATAAGACTAGCAGCACCCTAGGGTGGCTTTGCTTACCTAGTTAACCCTAAAGAACCCTAAAGAACTTGACTCAAACCCTAGAATCCTTAGTCACCAATAGAAGTCAGGCATTAAAGGGGATTCAAGAGTCCCTACACTCTTTGGCAAATGTAGTTCTCAATAACAGACTAGCATGATTATTTACTAGCTGAACAAGGTAGAGTCTGTGCAGTTATTAATGAAAACTGTTGCACATATATTAACAACTCTGGACAGTTGAAGTGAACATTCAAAAGATCTGCGAGCAAGTTACCTGGTTACATGGTTGCAGCCAGGCCATTAATCCCAACTATGTCTGGTCAGCTGTCCAAAGTGCCTTCCCAAGTTTCACCTGGTTTTTACCTGTCCTAGGACCTTTGATAGCTGTCTTGTTATTACTAATCTTTGGCCCTTGCTTGTTTAATCTCTTAGTAAAGTTTATCCTCTATATTACAACAGTTCCAGGTAAAGACAATGCTGGCACAAGGCTTCCAACCCGACCTGCCTACTACCTGCAGAATTAAAGTGTCCTGCTTCTGGGCCCCTTAGATCAGGTATCCAGAGATTTCTATTTCTCCATTGCTACACAGGGCCTACACCCATAAACTTAGCAGGAAACGGTTACAGGAGGTAGACCTCCAACCATCTGTAGTCCCTTTAAGATTAAAGAAGAGTGTCTAATCTTTGAGTGGGGAATGAGGTAGGAGGCAGGACTCAACTCTGAAGGTGGTAATCAGACTCTGGACCAGATTGAGGACTAGCTGAAACAGGGAAGGGGCAAAATCACTTCTTCCTAAGACACGCCCAGCAGTGCCATGTCAGTTTACCATTGCCATGGCACACTGAAGTTACCACCCCTTTCCACAGCAATGGCCTGACAACCTGAAAGTTATCACCCTTTTTCTAGAAATTTTGAGATAATATACCCCTTAATTTGCATGTAATTAAAAGTGGTTATAGGCCAGGCACAGTGGCTTATGCCTTTAGTCCCAGCACTTTGGGAAGTCCAGGTCGGTGGGTCAGTTGGGGTCAGGAGTTCGAGACCAGCCTGGGCAACATGGTGATCTCTTGTCTCTACCAAAAACACAAAAATTAGCCAGGTGTGGTGGCGAGTGCCTGTAATTGCAGCTACTTGGGAGGCTGAGGCAGGAGAATCACTTGAACCGGGGAGGCAGAGGTTGCGGTGAGCTGAGCTCGTACCACAGTCCTCCAGCCTGGGTGACAGAGCAAGACTCGGTCTCAAAAAACAAACAAACAAACAAACAAAAGTGGATATAAATATAACTGCAGAACTGACCTGAGCTGCTACTCTGTACATACTGCGCACGGGGTAGCCCTGCTCTGCAGGAGCCGTCATAGGGGTGCACCAGCACGCTGCCGCCTCAGTAAAGCTGTTTTCTTCTACCACCGGCTTGCCCTTGAATTATTTCCTGAGTGAAGCCAAGAAACTTCCTGGGCTAAGCCCCAGTTTGGGATTTGCCTGCCCTGTGTCACCGACACCCATTGTCTCAAAAAGCTCCACATGCTTTTCAAGCACTTGATGCTGTCAGTCTTTCTTCCCAAAGAGAAATGATCAAAATTGTAACTGAATGTATTTTTAACTCTAAAGCAGAATTTAGATAACTTATTTTTATTTTATTAAGATCAAATATACAAGTAGTCAGGCATCTCTTATCTTACATTATTCCTGTATCTATATCTATCTACACCAACACCCCAAATTTAAAAATGAGACCATTATGTTTCAGTCCTTTAAAAATCATATTGCTGAGTGCCATGGCTCATGCCATAGTCCAAACACTTTGGGAGGCCAAGGAGGTACGATCCTTTGAAGCCAGAGTTCCAGATCAGTCTGGACAACAAAACAAGATCCTGCTTTTACAAAAAAAAAAAAAAAAAATTAGCCATGTGTAGCAGTGCATGCCTATAGTTCCCGCTGCTCAGGAGGCTGAGGTGGTAAGAGGAGGCCAGGAGATCAAGGCTGCAGTGATCCATCATCACACCACTGTACTCCAGCCTGAGTGACAGAGCAAGACCCTGTCTCAAAAAAAAAAAAAAAAAAAAAATCATATATCTCCACGTCAAGGATGGAAAAAAGCTAGGACCCTCTTACATTGCTGGTGAGAATGTAACTTGATACAACCACTTTGGAAAACTTCTGCAGTGTTTACTAAAGCTAAGCATGCATACACTCTACGACCAACAATTCTATTCCTGGCTATATACTCAACAGAAATGAGTGTGTCTGTCTACCCGAAGACAAGTACGAGAATGTTCATAGTAGCTTTATTCATGATAGCTTACACTGGAACAACCCAGTGTGCATCAACAGAAGAATGGGTGTATATATTGTGATGTACTCACCCAGTGGAATATCACGGGGCAATAAGAAAGAACAAAGTAGCTGGGAGCGGTGGCTCACACCTGTAATTCCAACATTTTGGGAGGCTGAGGTGGGAGGACCACCTGAGGTTGGGAGTTTGAGACCAACCTGACCAATATGGAGAAACCCCATCTCTACTAAAAATACAAAATTAGCTGGGTGTGGTGACGCATGCCTGTAATCCCAGCTACTCGGGAGGCTGAGGCACAAAAATCACTTGAACCTGGGAGGCGGAGGTCATGGTGAGCTGAGATTGTGCCATTGCACTCCAGCCTGGGCAGTAAGGGCAAAACTCTGTCTCAAAATAAATAAATACATAAATAAAAAATAAAGAAAGAACAAAGTAATGATAAAACAGCTGGGTGAAACTTGCATAATTTTGATTGAAAGAAAAAAAGAAATCTAATACAAAAGAATACACACTGTATTATATTGATGACATTTGAAATTACATGAAGTTTGAAAATTGGTGCAACTAACCTATAGTGGTAGAGGCCAGATAGGGTTACATGTGGGAGTGGTACTACTTGCAGGGGACAGGAGAGAGTCCTCTGAAGTGCTGGAATTGTTCTACTCTTGATCTGGGTTGTGAATACATGGGGGGATATGTATTTAAAGTTGATTTGTACATAATTCCTGTAACTAAATTATACCCCAATAAAATGGAAAAAAATTACACAGATGCCAATCATTAAGTGTTGTTACTAAGGCAGATCTTTATGTCAGATGCAGCCTAAGTTTCTCCTCTATTTGACATTTTTCATAGGCTTATTGTAAGAAAGGAAAGAACCAAGCTGTTTCTTCTATGATATTTGGGATTACTCTTCCATTGGGCTGCTCCAGACATCATTAATCATTACATTTGGGCAGCTGCCAACCGATTTTTTTTTTTTTTTAATAATCACTTGGATATATGCTGACTCTGCTTGTGGAGTTTAGACACAGCTTGAGAATAATAACGCTCTGCTTTTTATGGGCAATTTTCTTTTCTTCAATCATAGATTCAGGAAGAATGAATTTATATAGTATGTCAAAATCTATCAGCAAAAAGACAGTGAGGACCATACCTGTAGTTAATAAAAGTTAGGTTTGTCTGGCTTGCTGCAGCAGGAAGAATGCACCCCAGAGGAATCTTGGGACCATCCTAGTAAGGGAGACTTGCATTTGTGCTTGTGTTGAATGCCTCTGAGGAGGGGTTAGGGAAGCTGGAGCTAATTCTGGATTGGATGCTGTTAGGAAGCAGGGAGGATTGATGCAATTCACAAGGTTAGCAGGGCCACAGGGCAGCAGGGCAGTGGGGGCCAGAGCGGAGTGGGAATTGGACCAAAAGAGGCACGTGGAGAATGCCTAGCACAACTGCCTGTCTACCCTCTCTGAACTAACTGCCAGGGCTAGTCCTTCAGCCCCGTGAAAAAATAAATGAGATAAGTTAGTGGGAAAACAAGGAAGGCATAACATGCTAAACACTGCAACAAGTGAAAAACCAGCAAAATTTATTGTTATGTATATGTAATTATTGATATTGTCACTGTGGGAAAATTCTTAACTAAATTCTCATAAAAAGATATATGCTTATTATAATAATTAATACAGAAAGTATTTTCTATATTGAAAAAGTGTTTTCAACTGCCCCAAATGCCACTACCCCCAAATAAATTATCTTCAACATTTATCAGTTATCATTCTAGACACTCTCTATGCAAATCCATAGAGAAGGCTAGATATAAATAATTTTATGATGTAGACTGTGAAGAATTTCATATCAGGAATGTACTAAAGCTTAGCTGTGGGCTTAGTATTTGGCTCACATCTGCTATTCAGCTATGACTTTGGCTCTAGCCCTTACAAGTTAAATAGCCAAATATCTTCTTCAGTATTGTTTGTGACATCCTTGAACCTGTGTCTGATCCATGATGATGACTGTGTAGATTTCTGCCATATCTGATCAACATAACAATATCAGTAAATGAAGCAAGCCATGTTATGTAAATTTATTGTTAATATCTGAATATTCACTTTCACATATAGGTAACCATTCAAGATAGAGGTCCATGAAAATGTCCTTTGCTTTATATGCTGAAATTCTGTTAGTCATTTAAAGTATACATGTATATTTAACATTTCATGAGCCAAATGTTATGATAATTAGTAATTATTTGAAAGCTGCTAATTGTGTGCACAAAAACAATGACTTAGAACTTTCAAATAATTAAATATGAAAATAGATTGAAAAGTAATGTAATTTTAAGGAGAAAGTGTGCTAACTAGTCATCTTGAGGAAGAACTTTATATTGTTTTAAGGTCAAGAGATGTTTATAACAATTTAAGTAATACGAGCCAGAATACTAGCGATTATAGTATACCATAAAATTGTTGGCCTAATAGTATTCATAATATTAATCAAAATAATTCTTTTTTTTTTTTTTTGAGACAGAGTCTCCATCTGTCACCCAGGCTGGAGTACAGTGGCACGATGTAGGATCATTGCAACATCCACCTCCTGGGTTCAAGCAATTTTTATTCCTCAACCTCCTGAGTAGCCGGGATTACAGTTGGGCACCACTATGCCAGGCTAATTTTTATATTTTTAGTGGAGATGAGGTTTCACCATGCTGCCCAGGCTGCCTCAAGTGATCCACCTGCTTCGGCTTCCCAAAATGCTGTGATTACAGGTGTGAGCCACTGTGCCCAGCCTAAAATAATCCTTAATAGCTGTATTACTTCTGTTTATTTATTGTACATTAGAAGAAATAAAAATACACGCCACAAGCAAAGAAGATATTTATAACATATATAATCAACAAAGAATATCTAGTATGTACAGATAATGCCTATAAAATAGTAAGAAATATAGAAGTAATTTGGCCGGGCGCGGTGGCTCATGCCTGTAATCCCAGCACTTTGGGAGGCCAAGGCAGGCGGATCACAAGGTCGAGAGATTGACACCATCCTGGGCAACATGGGGAAACCCCGTCTCTACTAAAAAATACAAAAATTAGCTGGGTGTGGTGGCTTGTGCCTGTAGTCCCAGCTACTCTGGAGGCTGAGGCAGGAGAATTGCTTGAACCCGGGAGGCAGAGGTTGCAGTGAGCCAGGATTGCGCCACTGCACTCCAGCCTGGTGCCTGGTGGCCTGGGGACAGAGCCAGACTCTGTCTCAAAAAAAAAAAAAAAAGAAAGAAAAGAAATATAGAAGTAATTCAATAGAAAAATTTGCATATTTCCTTCAGAAAAGGAAACCTGAATGGGCAATAAATTGATGGAAAATACTCAACTTTATTAATAATCATGGAAATTTAAGTTAAGACAAGAATGATATATGCAAGAGTTGATGTGACAAAAAAAAGAGACTAGAGTGAGATATAATTTTCATCCATTCAGTTGGAAAAAATTAAGAAGTATGGGCTGGGCCCTGTAGCTCACACCTATAATCCCAGCACTTTGGGAGGCTGAGGTGGGAAAATCACTTGAATTCAGGAGTTCCAGGCCAGCCTGCGCAATATAGTGAGACCCCCATCTCTACAAAAAATTTTTAAAAATAGCTAGGCGTAATGGAATGTACCTGTATTCTTAGCTACTTGGGAAGCTGAGGTGGGAGGACTGCTTGAGCCTGGGAGGTCAAGGCTGCGGTGAGCCATTATCACACCACTGTCCCCCAGCCTGGGTAACAGAATGAGACCTTTTCTCAAATAAACAAAAACAAAAACAAACCTCCCCAAAAAACCCCCCAAAATTAAGGGGTATGATAATTCTTTCTCTCTCTGTTTTTTTTAAACGATGGGGTCTTGATATGCTGCCCAGGCTGGTCTTGAACTCCTGGGCTCAAGCGATCCTCCTACCTTGGCCTCCCAGAGTGCTGGAATTACAGGCATGAGCCACTGTGCCTGGCCAACTTTCTAAAGAGATTATTGGTCAGTGAGATCTCCTATACATTAGTGGTTGGTGTATAAATTGAATAACCACTTTGGAAAAGCGATTTGTCATTATCTTGTATTATTGAACAGTCACATGCCCAGATAGTCAACTCCTGGGTATATACTCAGGAGAAATTCTTGCATAGGTACATCAGAAGACATCTGACAGGAATGTAGCCAGTAGCACTATATGTTAGAGCACAAATAAAAGAACCATTGAAGTGCCTGTTGACTAGAGAATGGATAGACTGTGGTGTACTTACACGTGGAATATGACACAGGAGTAAAAATAAATGATACTCCTTTCCATGCCACAACATGGATCTTCTTAGCAACATAATTTTGGGTAACAAAGCAAGTCTCGAAGACCACTCTTTCTATAAAGATCAAAAACAAGCAAAAGAAAACAGTACTTCATTTAGGCATCTATATATGTGCTGATATTCTCAGATAGTGGTTACCTCTTGGGGGAGGCATGGACAGAACTAAGTTATTGATGTTATTGATGACATTTAACTCTTGGGATCAGCGTTGAGCTCATTTTTTATTATATTATTTTTAAAAACAAACAACAAATAATAAATAATGTCTAATCCTCTACTGCTGTTAGAATCTTCATTGCCGTCAAACTCAACCAGCTCAGACAAGTCCCCCTTCTAGGTCGGACTCCCACTCCCTTGAGTGATGGTTACTGTAGCCATTTCTGGTGTGAATCATTTTTTTGGTCAAGGTTCTTGGCTGCAGGCAACAGAATCTGCAATACTCTATTTAAGCAGAAAAGGATGTTTCACAAGGTATTAGGTACTAGGTAAAGCTGAATTTTGAGACAATGTATTGTAGTTGATGTGGCATCTTGGGTGATACTGGTTATAAGTGAGATAGGAAGGCTCTGGCCAGGCACGGTGGCTCATGCCTGTAATCCCAGCACTTTGGGAGGCCGAGGTGGGAGGATTATGAGGTTGGGAGTTTGAGACCATCCTGACCAACTTGGAGAAACCCCGTCTCTACTAAAAATACAAAATTAGTTGGGCGTGGTGGCGCATGCCTGTAATCCCAGCTACTCGGGAGGCTGAGGCAGGAATATCGCTTGAAGGCAGGGGGCAGAGGTTGCGGTGAGTCAAGATCACGCCATTGCACTCCAGCCTGGGCAGCAAGAGCAAAACTCTGTCTCAAAAATAAAATAAAATAAAATAAGGAAGGCTCTTAGGTCAGGTTCCTGAGAACAGAGTCTGACATGAGTATTTTTGTTCCAGTGATTTATGGGAGTAGTCCTCTCAGAAGCAGTGGTGGGAGAGAAGCAGGCGAGGACAGAGGAAGAAAGCTGAGCAAGTGTGTGGATACTGTCTTCGGCCTGGACCCACAGCGAGCATTGGAGCATAAATTATACCACAGAATTGGTTTCCATTTGAACGGTGGGATGGCCCTTTGTACCCCAGAGAGGTTGCAGAACTCCCTGAAGGAGTTGACCCCATTTGGTTGAGAATATGTGATTATTTAGAGAAGGAGCAGCTAACTCTCATAGCTACTGGGGCAGGGTGCAGTGACCAGGGCAGAGCAGCAGCAGTGACCCAATGCCACCCTGACCTTATGGAGGAAGGGTGGGGAGAGTCTGGGCCAGATCAGAATTAGGTGGGGGTGGGGCAGAGCAGGGCAGGAGAGGCTGGGAGGAGCAGAATCAAGAGGGTTGTGTATCCTGTGTACCCTGGAAGCACAAGCCTAGGTTCTTTAAGCCTCAGGCAGCACTGACTTTTCTTCCCTGTCTGGACATGAGAAAGACAGCCCAAGACCTTTCCTCAGCACTTTTTCTTGCTCCATAGCCCAGGCTGGAGTGCAGTGGTGTGATCTTGGCTCACTGCAACCTCTGTCCTCCTGGGTTCAAGTGATTCTCCTGCCTCAGCCTCCTAAGTAGCTAGGATTACAGGTACATGTCACCACACCTGGCTAAGTTTTGTATTTTTAGTAGAAATGGGGTTTCACCATGTTATTCAGGCTGGTCTCAAACTCCTGACCTCAAGTGATCGCGTCTCTCAAAGTGCTGTGATTACAGACATGAACCACTGCTCCAGCCTCTTTCCTTAGCATCTCATTCCAGGTTCTGAGTCCTGAGCACCTCACCTTGAGGCCCCTCTTTATGGGAAGAATCTCACTGCAGTGAAGACACTCCAGCCAGGCGTGGGGTGGGTGGGAGAGCTCCTGGGGAAGAGCTTTCCAATTACTATGTAGCCCCTGCCACCTCCTTGTTACTGGGGCAGAGAGAACCAAGCTTCCCTGTCAGCAGCCTCCTCCCTTCCCCTCCCCTTCGGCCTTGGCCTTGACCTCAAGTTAACGTGGCATCTGATTCATTGGGTGATGGGCAATTTTTCCCAAGCTGCCTGTCTCAGTCTGGACTGGAACATTCTGGTCTCACAGGAGTGCTGGTCCCCTCACAGGAAGCTTTAACCCCTGCTCTGCCAGCATGATTCTCCAGGGCCACAGTCTGGGATTCTGTTTTCTCCAGAGTGGCATCAAGGGGAAGCTTGTAGAGAGTTTAGACACTCAACACAATTCCTCATTCTCCCTCAAGCCAGGCAGAAAATGCCTAATTGGCAGAAAATGCTGAGAACATCAGGACTCTGGGAGGGCGACTGCCTCAGACACCCACTGTTTTGTCCCCTGACCCATCCCCTGTTATAACAATTGCAACCCTGTGCCCCTCTACATAGACTTTCTGGGGTCATCACTAGTGACATCACTAGCCGAGTGGCCTTAGTATCCTTACCTCTGCATTCTGTCCTTATTCCCCTCCCCCATCCATGTGTCTCCTCTCAGGGGTCTGCCCCTCCCACAGAAATGTGTATTTTAGGGCCAGGTGTGGTGGCTCACGCCTGTAATCCCAGCACTTTGGAAGGCTGAGGTGGGTGGATCACGAGGTCAGGAGTTCGAGACCAGCCTGGACAACATGGTGAAACCCCGTTTCTATTAAAAATATAAAAATTAGCTGGGAATGGTGGCAGGCGCCTGTAATCCCAGTCAAGGCAGGAGAATCACTTGAACATGGGAGGCAGAGGTTGCAGTGAGCTGCGATCATACCACTGCGTTCCAGCCTGGGAGATAGACCAAGACTCCGTCTCAAAAAAAAAAAAAAATGTGTATTTTAACTATCACTCGTGGGAAGTAAAAGCCTGCAAACGGAGGCAGGTCTGGGTGGGAGACATTTCAGGACAAGGGTCTTCCAGTCCCCACATCCTACCAGGAGACAGATAGGGGACCTCCTGGCAGGATAGGAGTGGGGGCTCGGCATGGGAGGAGGGCTTTCCTGGGCAGGAGGCCTTGACCAGAGGGGTCCACCCCAGTCTAGCTGGCTGTCCTTCTCCTCTTCTGTGCTAGTCTGTTCTTGCTTTGCTATGAAGAAATACCTGAGGCTGGGTAACTTATAAAGAAGAGAGGTTTATTTTGGCTCATGGTTCTGCAGGCTGTACAGGAAGCATAGCAGCATCTACTTCTGGGGAGGCCTTAGGGAGCATACAATCGCCATGGAAGGTGAAGGGGAGCCAGCGTGTCACATGGCGAGAGAGAGAGAGAGAGAGAGAGAGAGAGAGAGAAGACAGGAGGCGCCACACTCTTTTAAACAAGTATATGCCTTGTAACTCAGCAAGAAATCACTCATTATTGCAAGGACAGCACAAAGCCATTCGTGAGGGATCTGCCCCCACCAGACCCAAACACGTCCCACTAGGCCTTGCCTCCAACACTGGGGATCACATTTCAAATGAGATTTGGAGGGGACAAACATCCACACTGTATCACCCTAGTCCTCACCTCGGGGGATGCTGAGGGAAAGACGGAGTCGATTGTTTTCCCCTCAAGGCTTTGGTAGGAAAGCACCCTGTGATCGGGGTCAGGATGCCATGTTCCAGTCCAAAAGGTGCCACGTCCCTCTTTCTCTTTTCCCTGTTCTTGTCCACCCTTAGTGTAAGGGTTATTGCCGAGTTTAAAATGAGGAAACTGAGGCCAGTATAAGAAAATGAAAATCCAATTTATTCAGCTCCCGGGCGAGGTTCCATGGTCCCAGGGAAAGGGGCCAGGGAAGTCACACCAAATTCCTGGAGCATAGGGTTTTTCTAGGTAGGAGGAACGAGCAACAGCTGGGTGCTCTGATTGACTCCAGGGGAGCGGGATTGAGACGGGGCGGGTTTTCAGCCAGGAGCCGTGCATCAGCTGGAGCCTTCCAGGGGAGCCCTGCGGCAGAGCTAGGTGCCGAGTGCAGAGCCTGGTGCCGGGTGCAGAGGTGGCTGCGTCCGGCCTCCTGGGGAGGCAACCGGCCTTACATTCTGACCCTTTTGATGATATAGGATGCCGCTTCTTTCTGGCTACTTCCTGCTGAATAGGGGCGGAGTGTGGGAGAAGGGTCAGTTGGCTGGTGCCTCGGTTGGGAGTCAGACATAGGGGTGAAATAGCATCTGGTTTACGGCCACCCTGGAAATTTCCCTCATGCGGGCCTGTAAAAACCTGAGGAAGAAAAGGGGCCAACATTAACAGAAGGCAAATGACAATGATGGGGGTGATAATAGGGGTTAGCCAGGTAAGCAAGGGGGATTGCCACCAGTTAAAAGGTGAGACTGATGCATTTTGCTTCTTGCGGATGTCCTCTTGGAGGCGATAAAGAGCGTTGACATTTTTTCCACAAGGCCTGTTTCATTGATGTAATAGCAGCATTGCTCCTGAAGAAACAGACAGATACCCCCCCTTTTCTGCTAAAAGCAGATTAAGGGCTCGTCGGTTCTGGAGAGTTACCTGGGCCAGTGATGTGATTTGTCGCTGGAGGGAGGCCAGGGAGGCTGCTGACGCCTCAATGGCCACACGGAGCTTGCCATTTGGGCGGCTGAAGTGACACTGTAGCCCAGGGCGCTGCTACCCAGCCTGATTGCCAGTAGAAAGGATGCTAGAGAGAGAGAATATCTCATGAAAGGGGAACTGGGCATGAGGATATACTTAAAAAGAAGTGGGAAAAGGGGTGTCCCTCAAGGACACAGGCTAAAGGATGTTGATTAGAACAGGAAACCTGGGAAGGTATGCTAGGTCTTGAATAGGAAGGCAATACGGAATAGGTAGCCCCCTATGTCCACTTAAAAAAGAAATGGACTGGCCGGGCCCGGTGGCTCACGCGTATAATCCCAGCACTTTGGGAGGCCAAGGCGGGTGGATCACGAGGTCAAGAGATCGAGACCATCCTGGTCAACATGGTGAAACCCCGTCTCTACTAAAAATACAAAAAATCAGCTGGGCATGGTGGCGCATGCCTGTAATCCCAGCTACTCAGGAGGCTGAGGCAGGAGAATTGCCTGAACCCAGGAGACGGAGGTTGCGGTGAGCCGAGATCGCGCCATTGCACTCCAGCCTGGGTAACAAGAGCGAAACTCCGTCTCAAAAAAAAAAAAAAAAGAAAAAAAAAAGAAATGGATTTACCCGCTACTTGCAGCGTTACTCTGGGCTTGGCAAGGGTGATGGGGGTCCCCGAGTTTGGGCCGCGTCAATCGTCCATAAGGTCGAGGAGTTCAAATGAAGGACCTGCATCCTTTGGATTGGCCTGCCCTTCACATGGAGGTGTGGGGGGTGAGCCTGTAGTCCAAAATGGGCAGTCTACCTCCCAGTGTCCGGTCCATTTGCAGATGGGACAGGGTCACAGTCGGGCCCAGTGCCCCTCTTAGCCACATTTGAAGCAGGGCCCAGGCGGGATCTTTCTTGAGGTACCCTTTCGGAGGGGTCTTAATGAGCCCCCTACACCAGACGCTTGGTAAGCTGCTGGCCTTAGAGCTGCTGCAAGAGCTTGGGTTTGGAGGCTCACCTGTTGCTGTAGATGGGCCATGCGGGTGGCCTCAGCCTTTTCCTCTCGACCATTAAAGACCTTAAATGCCATATTCACCAGGTCTCTTATGGGAGTTTGGGGGCCCTCCTCTGCCTTTTTCAGTTTCTTCCTAATATCTGGTGCTGACTGAGATCAAATGGGCTGCTAGGAGGGTAGCCCCTGCTATGGAGTCTGAGTCTACCTGGGTATGGAGAACCATAGCATTAGTGAGTCGGTCAAGGAAGGCAGCTGGGTTTTCAGTGGGACCCTGGGTTATTTCCCACAACTTATCATAATTAACTGCCTTTTGGGAAGCATGCTGCATGCCCACTAAGGGGCACTACAGCATCTGGTCTTGGCGGTGGTGGCCATTTTGGCTAGTTTGATAGTCCCAGTTAGGGTTGGCCTTAGGGATCGCCACCGCGCCCATGGGTATCTGAGGATCAATGAGATGTACCTGATCAGTGTGTGCCCTGGCTGCCACAACGATGCAGGTGCGCTCATCAGAAGTGAGGGTAGAGGACAGAATTACGTAAATGTCATGCCAAGTTAGGGCATATGCCTGAATGAGATAACGAAATCTCTTGATATAAACAGTAGGGTTGACGGAGAATGATCCTAAGCGTTTCTCCATAGTGGACAGATCAGTAAGGGAGAAGAGAACGTGCACTCGACAATACCCTCTGCTCCGGCTACCTCGTGGAGAGGACAAAGGAGGGAGTTTCTGTCGCTGGAACAGCTGCGTGAACGAGTGTGGGCAGTAACAGGAGAGGCCACATCAGAACTTGGAAGAGAAGGAGTAGGAGGGGGTTGGGGGTCTGCGTATGGCAGAGGGTTAGTGGGTCGAGTGGGGGGTAGGAAAAGTTCTTCGACCAGATTGGGGTTGGAAGAAGAGGAGGAGGTCAGCGAAGGGGCCGAGGGCAGTACAGGATCCAGGCACCCTAACGATGACTTAGGGTCCAAGCAGGATCCCCGATTACCCATATTTTTATGACATGCAAAAAAATTATACCCAACACGGGCAGAGCCTACAGACGAACAAAGGGTGGGTGCCCCTCAGATGGGAGAAAGCAAAAGTACCTAGGCGGGAGCCGGCTCACCAAAGGGCGAATTGGAGATTGAGAGCCAGAGGTTTGGTGTTAGTCCTGGGCTAGTAATGAGCTCCTAATTACCCAAACGTTAGCCGCTGCTGCGAAGGTGATCGAAAGGGCGACTCAGCGTCCCGGGCCGTCCCACCGAACACCTGAGACTACCAGAGGGTTCAGGAAGATGGGGACTTCTCCCTCAGATTCCTGGCCCTGAGAAACCCCTTACGGGGAGAAGACAAGAGAGTAGGGACGTCTCCACTACGCTCAGGTCCTTGGGATGAGGCCGGGGCCTGGCCCACGGAGAGACGGGAAGGAGTCCCTGACGCAGCTGCGATTATGAGCAGGGAGTCCACGAGTCAAGCAGCGGGAGAGGCTGCGGGCAGCAGAAGTCTTACATTGTGGCGGAGCGGTTCCCTGGTCCGGCTTCGGGTGGAGGTGTCAGTTTCCCCCAGGAGGGGTCTTACAACTCCTCCCCAGTTTCGGCACCAAATGTAAGGGTTATTGCCGAGTTTAAAGTGAGGAAACTGAGGCCAGTATAAGAAAATGAAAATCCAATTTATTCAGCTCCCAGGCGAGGTTCCATGGTCCCAGGGAAAGGGGCCAGGGAAGTCGCGCCAACTTCCTGGAGCATAGGGTTTTTATAGGTAAGAGGGTGCTCTGATTGACTCCAGGAGAGCGGGATTTTGATGGGGCGGGTTTTCCAGTGGGAGAACCAGCCAGGAGCCTTGCATCAGCTGGAGCCTTCCAGGGGAGCCCTGCGGCAGAGCTAGGTGCCGAGTGCAGAGGTGGCTGCGTCCGGCCCCTGGCGAGGCAACCGGCCTTACACTTAGCGTCTGCTCCTGCTCCTGCCCCAGCCTCAGCGGTGCCTGCCTCTGTGGCCACTGTGCTCCCTGGGTATCTTTTGCCTCCAGCAGCCTATGGGAAGGGAAGGGCAGCAGCTGGACTCCACACCCGCAGCCCGTCCCTTCTGTGCTCTGGACTCCTCCTACCTTTGACCTCTTGTTTTATTGATTCATCCTTCTTTCTTGCATTTTAGTCTCTAAGTCAATTGGTTCTTGTCCGTAGCCTGTAAACATGCTAAAGCCTCCCTTATTTAAAAAGGCCCCAAATCTCCCTCTATCAAACCTCCTTTTTAAATTTTTTAAGTGATTTTTTCATTTGTATGCATTTATGGGGCACAAGTGTAATTCTGTTACATTGATATTTTGTACAGTGGTGAAGTCAGGGCTTTGGCGTATCCATCACTGGAGTAACAATCACTGAACCCATTAAGCGATTTCTCATCAGCCACCCCCCTCCACCCTCTGACCCTTCCGAATTTCCTCTGTCATTCCACACCCTACTTCCATGTGGACACATTATTTAGCTACCACTTAGAAGAGGGAACATGTGGTATTTGTTGTCTGTGTCTGAGGTGTTTCCCTTAGGATAATGGCCTCCATTTCCACCTATGTTGCAGTAAAATACATTTCATTCTTTTTTTATGGCTGAAAAACCATCCTACCCCACATTCTCACCTCTCCCTTTTCCCTCATCTTTTTCCTTTTTTTTTTTTTTGAGCCAGGGTCTTGCTCTGTTGCCCAGGCTGGAGTGCAGGGGCATGATCACAGCTTGCTGCAGCTTCGAACTCCTGGGATCCAGTGAGCCTCCCACTTCCCTGGTCTTTATCAGAGCCAAACCCTGCAGGATTAGCAAGTAGACAAAGTACATGCTGAGGCACCAACAAAGAAGGACAACACAGGGTGCTCGCTTCGGCAGCACATATACTAAAATTGGAACAATACAGAGAAGATTAGTATGGCCCCTGCGCAAGGATGACACACAAATTCGTGAAGCGTTCCATGTATATTTTTTTTAATTTAAAAAAAAAAAAAAGGACAACACAGCAAATAAGCATCATGGAACAGGGGAAGAGCAGTTATTTTTTAATACAAATTTGCAATTAAGTTTACTGCAATGAAAATAATTTAGAAAGAGTTTAATTTTAACATTTATATACTTTTATGTTATTTTGAAAAAATTTAAAACTCATTTTGTATTCCTTATAGGATGGAAACTGCCTCCTTTTTTTTTTTCGAGACGGAGTCTCGCTCTGTTGCCCAGGCTGGACTGCAGTGGCGGGTTCTCGGGTCACTGCAAACTCCACCTCTCAGGTTCAAGTGATTCTTCCTCAGCCTCCCGAGTAGCTGGGACTACAGGGCTCACCACCATGCCCAGCTGATTTGTGTATTTTTAGTAGAGACAGGGTTTCATCATATTGGTTAGGCTGGCCTTGAACTCCTGACCTTGTGATCTGCCTGCCTCAGATTCCCAAAGTGCTGGGGTTACAGGCATGAACCACCACGCCCAATCTGGGAACCACAATCTTTTAAAGGTGTTAATTCAGCCCTGCAGTCAAACCTCTTCCTCACCTCTCACTCCTCAACCCCCTGCAGCTTCAGACACCACCATGTCCTAACTGCTCCTCCCAAGGTCACCAATGAGCTGTCCCTGTGATAAATCCAGTGGGCATGTTTCATGCTCAGCTGTGAACCTCTCAGCAGAAGTCAGCTCTATTCTCGAACAGCTCTCCTGGTTCCCTTCCACTTCTTACTCCCCCTGCTTCCTGACTTTCTCAAGGATCTTCCTGGAAATGTTTGTGGTGTTGGAGCTCTGAGCTGGGTCTTTTCTCTCCCTCTCCACAGCTTACCCCTCCTGTGGTTTCAGTCACTGTCTACACTTAGGTTACTTCTAAATGTCTTCCCAGCTCACCCTTGGCTCCTTAGCTCTAGGCCTTTATATCCAACCATGAACTCTTTCAGGTGCTTGAATTCACTAAGTCTGAAATTGATTTCTCGTCTCCCTCATAAACCCCTCATTCTCCAGCTTCCCTGTGTCAGTGAGAAGCATCTTCATCCACTCAGACCCGAAGCTCAAGCCTTTCTCCCCTATGACCCCACCTACAACCAAGAGTCCTGTTGGCGCCACTTCCTCAAAATCTTGAATTTTCTCACTTCCCCTCATTTTCATGGCCACCTCCCTTGTCCCATTCACCGTTACAATTGGCAGGTCATGACTGCTTCCTATTGGGTTTCCCAGTCTCTACTTCCTCAACCCATTTTCCACGCTGGAGCCAATCTGGTGAGGTTTTGATGGGTCCTCATTGGCTCAGCAGAAATCCACGCTCCTAGGGTGGCATTCCAGACTTCCACGTTCTGGTTCCTGACACCACCTCAGCTTAGCTCTCCTTGCTCTTGGCCACCTGCTCTCTGCTCCTGTAGAATTTAACCACCTGAAGCTTCCCGTCCACCCTCATCACACTGTTGCTCCCCTCTGCCACCTGGGCTGACCTTTTCCTCCTCCTCTTCCTCCTACTTTTTTGTTGTGTTTTGTTTTGGAGGGGACAATAATGACTGGGCAAGTGATGATGGTGACTTGGGCTTGGGTGGTGATGATGCAGGCGGTGAGAACTGGTAAGATTCTGAACAGATTTTGAAGGCGGATACAACAGGACTTGTTGATGGTTTGGATGTATGGGGAGAGAAACAGTAAAGGTATATCTAAAAGATTTTAATATTGTTTATAACAGGAAAGGATAAAAAATCTAAATGGCTAAAAAAAGGAGTAAATAAATTATGACAAATACATAAAATGGATTGTTGTATAACTATTAAAATAAATGAAATGGATGCATTTGTGCTAATGTGAACCGATCACCAAGACGTACTGTTAAGTGAAACATCCAGGTTTTTTGCCTGAGCTACTGGAAGGAAGGAGTTTCACTGAGATGGGAAGATAGTGGGAAGAGTGGGTTTGGGTGGGAAGATAAGGAGGGCAGTTTTAGATGTGTCCATGGAAATGCCCCTTAGAAACCCAGTCAAGTCTGGATTCAGGAGACTGATCTGAGCTGGAGCTGCACATTTGTGAGTCATCAGTGTGTGGGTGGTATTTCAAACCACAAGAGTGGACCAGCTGCAGTGGCTCCTGCCTGTCATCCCACAGCTTTGCGGGGGTGAGAGGATCCCTTGATGCCAGGAGTTTGAGACCAGCCTGGGCAACATAGCAAGATCTCTACAAAAAGTAAATAAATAAATTGGCCAGCATGATGGCACATGCCTGTAGTCCTAGCTACTGGGGAGGCTGAGGCAAGAGGATGCCGAGAAGTTTGAGGCTGCAGTGAGCGATAATCACACACCACTGCACCCCAGCATGGGTGACAGAGCAAGACCTTGTCTCTAAAATAATAATAATAAATAAAACCACAAGAGTGGATGTGAGCACTGAGGATATAAGTGTGAATAGAAAATAGAAGAGGCACAGGAGCCCCCAGAACCTCTGATATCGAGAGGCTGGAGAGAAGAGCCAGAGAAGGAAGAGGTAGTCAGGAAGGAAGGAAAATCATGGAGGAGGAAAATCGGATGGAGCATTCTGGAAGCCTAGTGAAACAGGTGTTTGAAGGAGGAGGAAGTGATCAACTGTGTCAGAGATCACATAAGCGGAGGTCTGAGAATTTATTAAGATTTAATAAGAGGAAGGTCATTAATGATGGTGACAAGAGCAGTGTCAGGAAATGGTGTGAGCAAAAGCTTATTGGGTGGGGTAGAAAAAAAAGAAAAAAGCTTATTGGAGCATGTTCAAGAGAAAAAGGACAGAGAGGGATTACAGTTAGTTGGGTAGACAATTCTTTCAAGAAATTTTGCTCTAAAAATATGCAGTAAGATGGGTGTGAGCTGGAGGGAAAGTTAGGATCATGAGAGGTGGTTTGTTTTTCTTTTTCACTTTTTTTTTTTTGAGACAGAGTCTTGCTCTGTCACCCAGGCCGGAATGCAATGGTGTGATCTCAGCTCACCACAACCTCTGCCTCCCAGGTTCAAGTGGTTCTCCTGCCTCAGCCTCCCGAGTAGCTGGGACTTCAGGTGCCCTCCCCCATACCCAGCTAATTTTTGTATTTTTGGTAGAGATGGGGTTTCACCATGTTGGCCAGGCTGTTCTCGAACTCCTCACCTCATGTGATCTGCCTGCCTCGGCCTCCCAAAATGCTGGGATTACAGGCATCAGCCACTGTGCCTGGCCCATGAGAGTATTTTTTTTTTTAAAGGATATGGTAAATAACAGTAGATTATTTCTGTGTATTTATGAGATCAATCCAGTAGAGCAGGAAAAGAGAGGCAAAAGAAAAGAAATATTTGAGGAACTGAATCCTTATGTTCAGAGAGGAGGAGACCCATTCTCCAAGGAGAGAGGCTGGCTCTGGCTAGGAGAGGCCTGAGTACCGCTGTGCTTCCCTAGGGAGCCCTTCCTAAGGCACCTGCACGTTCCTCTCTCACTTCTCGCGGCTCCCATGTCCGCTTTTTGTAGAAGTCTTTTCTGACCACCCTTCCGGTATGATGTTCCCCATCACTCTCTTTCTCATTATAACATAGAAAATTTTTCTGTTTTCCTTACTACCACATATGTTCCATGAGGGGAGAGACTTGGTATTTTTTTTTTTTTTTTGAGACAAAGTCTTGCTCTGTCACCCAGGCTAGAGTGCGACAGCATGGTCTCGGCTCACTGCAACCTCTGCCTCCCCGGTTCAAGCCATTCTACAGCCTCAGCCTCCTGAGTAGCTGGGATTACAGGCACCCGCCATCACGCTTAGCTAATTTTTGTATTTTTAGTAGAGACGGCGTTTCACTGTGTTGGCCAGGCTGGTCTCGAACTCCTGACCCCATGATCCACCTGCCTCGACCTCCCAAAGTGCTGGGATTACAGGCGGTGAGCCACTGTGCCTGGCTGAAACTTAGTCTTACTTGCCACTGTATCCCCAACTCTTAGAATAGCTCCTGGCACACAGTAGCTGCCCCCAAATATTTGAGAAAGAAGGAATAAGTGAGTCTTTTCTCCATGCCCATTGCAACGTGCTCAGTTCTCATTCTACCCTTATTCCGTTCTCTCTATAACTCACATCTCTTCCCGTTCTCCTTCCGCATCCACCCAAGCAAACATTCAGGCCCATCTCCACTGTCATCCTCATCATGCCCATACCATCGTCCCCCATACCATCCTTACCTCATGTCTACCCATCTTCATCTCATCTGTGTTTTATCTCCTCCACCCCTCCCCTAATTCCCCTTCTAACTCCTGTCTCTTCTCTGATCTCTGTACCCACCAACATCCCCTCTCCTCGTCCCCATTGCCTTTTGATACCACCCTTGTGGCTAGCCTCTCTCTGTTTCCATTGCCGATGTTGTGTCTGTTCCACCTCTCTCCTTTTCCATTCCCTTGTCATTGACAAGAGGTCTCCATCTCTGCTGCCATCCCTTCCCCATTCCCCTCTGCCCACCCCGGGGAAGAGACACAGCTTTGCACTGTGTGTCTAGAAGCTTGCCAGGGGCATAGTTAATACAAGCAACTGTGGGAGAAAGACAGGCGGAACTGCTTCTTCTCACTTAGTAGCTTCAGTAAATATTAGCATATTTCACGAACCAGTACCATTTCCTGCAACAGACGTAATAAATGACTTTCTGAAATTTTCTAAAGTATGCTTTTACAAATATTGGCATTATCACAAGGCTTGGGACCAGGAGTTCCAAGCCTGAGAGATTAAAATAGTTTTTGTGTTAAAAAACAATCTGACTTCTCAGAAGGCCCTTTTCTTCTTTATTTATGATGTCAGGAAGCCTGGAAGAGTGTCTGTAAGTTTTGAAAAACAGGGCAATTCAAATGAAATCTCACTTGGGATCCCAGTCTGTGCTCCAGACTGATCAGTCAGCGGACAAGGCTTTTTGAATTGCCCACCAGGTTACAACTACTCTGTATTCTTCTTATCTTATCTTCAAGAGGAATTATCAAGGCAGAGTTTATAGATTATCAGGACTGTAATCCCAGTGCTTTGAGAGGCTGAGTCAGGTGGATCACTTGAGGTCAGGAGTTTAAGACTACCGTGGCCAATACGGTGAAACCCAGTCTCTACTTTTTAGTATTTTTATACAAAAAGTTAGCCCAGCATTGTGGTGCATGCCTGTAGTACCAGTTACTCAGGAGGCTAAGACAGGAGAATCGCTTGAACCAGGGAGGCAGAGGTTGCAGTGAGCCGAGATCACACTAGTGCACTCCAGCCTAGGTGACAGAGTGAGACTCTGTCTTCCCAGCCACAAAAAAGAGGAATTATCAGCCCAGCACCTGAATAAAGTATTTTCAGATTCTTGAGATTTTTGTCCCCTCTTATTTGTTTAAACTGACACATAACAATTGTACATATTTATGGGACACAAAGGGATGTTTTGATACATGCACATATTGTATAATGATTTAATTAGGGTAATTAGCGTATCTATCACTTCATACATTTATCATTTCTTAGGTGAGAACATTAAGCAATTTGTCCTCTCTCTGTAAGATTTTTTTCCCCTCTATACCAAGTTTGT
>NW_022437002.1:16128550-16186253 GCF_009761245.1 Sapajus apella
ATTCCCAATGTAATTCTGATTCCTCATGTAACTTTATTTCTAGCCATCTTAGTAAGCTACCAACACAGGAGCATAGGTCTCAGTTCTCGGTCTGGTGTTTGACACTTTGTCCTTGGCATTTTCTGGAATGTATAGTCGTGTTCTTTACCAAGGATGGCACAATGCTTTTTAATGGCTAGAATGAAACTACAATACATGCGGTTTTGTAAAAATCACAGTTGAATTTGCTGCCATTACTGTTGTATGTAAATTTGACTTATAAGAATACCTATTTGGCGGCCAGGTGTGGTGGCTCATGCCTGTAATCCCAGCACTTTGGGAGGCCAAGGTGGGTAGATCACGAGGTCAAGAGACCATCCTGGCCAACATGGTGAAACTCCATCTCTACTAAAAATACAAAAATTAGCCAGGTGTGGCGGCGCATGCCTGCGGTCCCAGCTACTCAGGAGGCTGAGGCAGGAGAATCGCTGGAACCCAGGAGGCAGAGACTGCAGTGAGCCGAGATTGCACCACTGCACTCCAGCCCGGGAGACAGAGTGAGACTCCGTCTTAATTAAAAAAAAAAAAAAAGAATGTTTAACTTATTTGAACCAGGGTCCAATAAGTGTTTTTAACATAGGGATAAATTCTCATTAAGGCCAACCAAGTAGAGTCCTCGAACTCAATCATTTTCTCTTCTGGACAATGTTTGGATTTGCCTTGCCAATTTAACAGTCACCTCTGAGAATCCTTTTTATTCAATGTCCATACCAACCAAGCTCTTTCAGACTGACATCTTTTTTCCTATTTTCTGTAAATGATGAAACAAAATTTTTCCCTCTGGTTCATGTGTATGGTGAGAACAAACAACAGCTGATTTGCTCATTCTCCTGTTGATGGGCACCTTAATTACCTCTAGTTTTTGTCTACAACAAAACATGCTGGTATTAACATTTTTGTTTATGTGATCTGGTTCTGTAAATTTGTACACAAACTTTTTTTTTTTGAGACGGAGTTTCGCTCTTGTTACCCAGGCTGGAGTGCAATGGCGCAATCTCGGCTCACCGCAACCTCCGCCTCCTGGGTTCAGGCAATTCTCCTGCCTCAGCCTCCTGAGTAGCTGGGATTACAGGCATGCGCCACCATGCCCAGCTAATTTTTTGTATTTTTAGTAGAGACGGGGTTTCATCATGTTGACCAGGATGGTCTCGATCTCTTGACCTCGTGATCCACCCGCCTCGGCCTCCCAAAGTGCTGGGATTATAGGCGTGAGCCACGGCGCCCGGCCCTTGTACACAAACTTCTAAAAGTCATGAACCTAGGAGTAGAGTTGCTAGATTGTAGGGTATTACATTTTCAACTTTACCAGGTACTGCCAAACCTTTCCCCAAAATGGTTGTACCAACTCAGTGTTCCATCAGCCGTGTATGCAAATCTTATTGTGACACAAACATCATGTGCTTTCTCAGATTCCGCTAACTGCCTTCTTTTCTCTTTTTCTCTTTCTAAGCACCCAAACTGCACCTGGTCACCTGTCTACATTTAGATTTGGATGAAAGCCACACCATGGAGGCGGCCAGAGGGCCATGGGAGATGTTGGGATGTGCAGGGGAATAACTAACTCCATGTGATGCAAACCTTGACTAATGGGAACACGAGAAGGGAGGAAGTCAGGAAGAGAAATTTCCCCTCCCTTCTGTTTGCGTCTTGCAAACCCTTCCCACATGAAGCATGACCGCATTTAATGAACAACCCGCTGTGTCTCCTGGAAGCTTGCTGCAAAGTCGCAATCAGCGCAATAACATTGTATTGTATCTTTCTCTGCGTCACTTCTCTTCCTCTCTCACCCTCACTGCCCTGAGCTGACACATTCCAAAGAAAGCATTACCACATTAATCCTTGTCTCAGCCTCTGCTTTCAAGAAGATGCAGGTGAAGGAAATTCCTATTACTCCACCTCTTCATCAACTCTTGAAATGTCACACTTTAAAAATTGTGTCATTTTGTTGGGTGTATCTCATTGTGGTTTTAATTTGCACTTTCCTGATTACAAATGGGGTTGGCTAACTTTTCATATGTTTATTGGATTTCTTCATTTGTGAAGTGCTTAAGTTTTTAATTAATTTTTCTATTGGGTTGTCTCTCTTTTTTTTTTTTCTTTCTAAGACAGACTCTTGCTCTGTTGCCCTGGCTAGAGTGCAGTGATATAATCATAGCTCACTGAAGCCTTGAACTCCTGGGCTTAAGCAATTGTCCCACCTCAGCCTCCCAAGTAGCTGGAACTACAGGTTTTTTTTCCCCATAAAGACAGGTCTCATTACCTTGCTCAGGCTGGTCTTGAACTGGAATCAAGTGATCCTCCTGCCTCAGCCTCTCAAAGTGCTGGGATTATGGGTGCGAGTCACTGCACACAGACTTTTCCTTAAAAAAAAAATTGTCTGGGCACAGTGGCTCACACCTGTAATCCCAGCACTTTGGGAGGTTGAGGCTGGCAGGTCACTTGAGGTCAGGAGTTCAAGACCAGCCTGGCCAACATGGCGAATCCCCGCCTCTACTAAAAATACAAAAATTAACCAGGCATGGTGGTGTGCACATGTAATCCTAGCTACTTGGGAGGCTGAGGGAGAATTGCTTGAGCCTGGGAGGCAGAGGTTGCAGTGAGCCAATATTGTGCCGCTGCCCTCCAGCCTAGGTGACAGAGCAAGATGCCATCTCAAAAATAAATAAATAAATAAGAAAAAAATTGATTTGTAAGATGTTCCGGTTAATTGCTGCTATATGACAAATTATTCCAGGCCGGGCTCGGTGGCTCACGCTTGTATTCCTAACACTTTGGGAGGCCGAGGTGGGAGGATCACAAGGTCAGGAGTTTAAGACTAGCCTGGCCAATATGGCGAAACCCCATTGCTACTAAAAACACAAAAAAATTAGCTAGGCATGGTGATGTGTGCCTGTAATCCCAGCTACTCAGGAGGCTGAGGCAGGAGAATTGCATGAACCCGGGAGACAGAGGTTGCAGTGAGTGGAGATTGCTCCACTCCTCCCCCCACGCGGGGAAGGAGAATGGATTCTTTTTCTAACAAAAAAAAAAAAAAAAAAAAAACACCTCAAAATAAATTACTCCAAAACTCAGTGGCATGAAACAATTATTGTCCTAGGCTCGTGAATTCTATGGTTCATGAATTTAGACAGGACACAGTAGGTATGGCTTGTGTCTGCTCTGTGATGTCTGGGGATTCAGCTGTTAAGACTCAAAGTCTGGAAGTGACTCAGTAGCTGAGGGGTAAAATTATCTGGAGGCATTTCACTAACATGTCTGGTGGTTGATGCTGATTATTGTTTGAGGCCTTAGCTGGGGCAACTGGCTAGAAAACCTTCATGGAGTTTCTCCGTGTGATCTGTGCTTCTTCAAGCGCAGGCCTCCACACAGTCAGAATTCTTACATGTCAGCTCAGGGCTTCAAAGGCGACTGTCCCAGGTAAACCAGACAGCAGCTGTATGGCCTTGAACATGACTTCTGTTGCATTCTGTTGGTTGTAAGTGAATCTCTAAAGGTGAGCAGATACAGTTCTTTCGTCTCAGTGGGGGGAATGTCAAGGTCACACTGCACAGAAGCGAGTGGAATAGGAGTTATTGTTGTAGTCGTCTTTAGAAAATACATCTGCCACGTCCTGCTCTTTATGTTTTCTGGATACTAGTCCTTTATTGATTATATATGCTGCAAATATCTTCTCCCACTCTGAGGATTAGGTTTTTGCGGCCTTAACGATGACTTTTGTTGAACAGAAGTTTATTTTAATTTAGCAAAATGATCAGTCAGTTTCTTTATGGTTGGTGCTGTAGATGTCTTAATAACACTGAAACCATCAAGCAAGCTATTCTTTTATGTCTTCTGAAAGTTTTATGATTTTGCCTTTCACATTTAGGTGTTTGCACAATTACTATGCAATTTATTGCTGCTTATCATCGAATCTTCTTTGTCCTGCTTTGTAATAGTGGAGCCAGACCTTGCAAACATTTCTCCTTTGTTAACTGACACAATGGTAGGTCTTGCCAGACGAGATTGCTAGAGGGACATTGCCAGAGGAAGGGACTCTCTTCCTGGTTGGGGTGCTTTTTCTTCTTGTTGCACTGGTACGGATGCCAGCAGGCGGTTTCCCAGCGAGGCACCCCCACGGCAGGCGGTTTCCTAGCAAGTTTCGCCAGTGCCCCAGCAGACAGTTTCTTTCCTGCCACCCTGGTCTGTGCTACCTGCTCTCCCATCCACTGGAGCACAGCAACACTCTCTACAGGGAGGTCTGAATCTCAGCGTTGGGTTGGGCAGCCCTATTCCAAGCTTATTCCTTTCCTTGGTACTCTGCCTTCACCACTCCCTACATCTCCTATGCCTGTATTATTCTCAGTTCTTTGCACATTTAAGTAGTTAACCCTTTGTGACTAATTAATCATTCTTTTCTTTTTCTTTCTTTTTTTTTTTTTTGAGACAGTCTTGCTCTGTTTCCCAGGCTGGAGTGTATTGGCACAAATCACAGTTCAGCCTCGGCCTCCTGGGCTCAAGCGATTCTCCCACCTCAGCCTCCCAAGTAGCTGAGACTATTGGCACGTACTACCACCATGCCCAGCTACATTTTGTATTATTTTTCATGGAGGCAGAGTCTCACTATGTTGCCCACGCTGGTCTCAAACTCCTGGGCTCAAGTGATCCTCCCACCTCAGCCTCTAGAAGTGCTGGCATTACAGGTATGAGCCACCACACCTGGCCTAGTAATTCTTTACATTAAAATTTCCTTGTTCAAAGTACTGGCATGATTTCTTTTTCCTGACTGGAACCTGACTGACAAATCAGTCAGATTTAATCCTCCTGGAAGAGATTTCATATATGGTATGATCGGATTTCAACTTGATTTTCTCCATCCACACTGCCAATTGTCTGAGCGCCAGGTTTTGGAAAGAACATCTTTCCCCTACTGTTGTTTGGTGATGGCTCTGTTGGCCGTGTATCAGGAGTCCATATATGCTTGGGTCTGTTTCTAGCCTGTCTGTTTTACCCATTTTTCTATTTCCACCTGCACTAATCACTCCATGTCTTTCTTTCTTTCTTTTTTTTTTTGAGACAGAGTCTCACTCTGTCACCCAGGCTGGAATGCAGTGGCATGATCTTGGCTCACTGCAACCTCTGCCTCCTGGATTCAAGCAACTCTCATGCCTCAGCTTCCTGAGTAGCTGGGATTACAGGTGCCTACCACCATGACTGGATAATTTTGTATTTTTAGTAGAGATAAGGTTTCAACATGTTGGCCAGGCTGGTATCAAACTCCTGACCTCGTGATCCACCTGCCTTAGCCTCCCAAAGTGCTGGGATTACAGGCGTGAGCCACGGTGCCTGGCCCCTCTATGTCTTAATTATCATATTTTACCGTAAGTCTTGGTAGCTGATAAAGCATGTCTTTCCACCATTTTAATTTTCTCTAAAAGTATGTTGAATTTTTATCAAATCCTTTTTAATTAGATGATCTCATATTTTCTTCTTTAATTCATGGTGAATTATATTTTTTTTGTTGTTTTTTCTTTTTTTTTTTTTGTTTTTTTGAGACAGGATCTTGTTCTGTTGCCCAGGCTGGAGTGCAATGGCATGTTCTCTCCTCACTGCAACCTCTGCCTCCCAGGCTCAAACAATCCTTCTGCCTCAGCCTCCCAAGTAGCTGGGACCATAAGCATGCACCATCATGCCTGGCTAATTTTTGTATTTTTTATAGAGATGGAATTTTGCCATGTTGCCCAGTCTGGTCTTGAACTTCTGAACTGAAGTGGTTCACCCACCATGGCCTGCTGCAATGCTGGGATTACGGGCAGGAGTCACCGCACCTCATCTCAAATTCACCTGATTTAATCTCATAGGTTAATTTTAGTCAAATATGGACAACAAATACAAAAGAAAATCTGCTGCATGAGGAAATACACCACCAAAAGATAGAGTAACAACACAGATTTAGTTAATCTAGTTAACTAGATTTAGTTCATCTGTTTTGTTATTGCTGGTTCTGCTGACACTATCTCATGTTAAACTAAATCTGTTTAGTTTAAAGCACTAGGCTTAAACTAAGAGTAACTCAAAACTCAGTGCTCTAGGTTTCTGGTATTGGCATTTTCCCCATTGTAGTATTTATTTATTTGTTTTTGAAACAGAGTCTCACTGTCGCCCAGGCTGGAGTACAGTGGCTTGATCTTGGCTCACTGCAATCTCCACCTCTTGGGTTCAGGTGATTCTCCTGCCTCAGCCTCCTGAGTAGCTGGAACTACAGGCACCCACCACCGCACCTGGCTAATTTTTATATATATATTTTTTTCCATAGAGAAGAGGTTCCGCCATGTTGGCCAGGCTGGTCTCAAACTCCTGACCTCAAGTGATCCACCTGCCTCAGCCTCCCAAAGTGCTGGGATTAGAGGCATGAGCCACCACACCTGGCCTCCCCATGCTAGTCTTGTTTCCATATGGGCATATCGTCGATTTCAGCTCTTTGTGTCTGTTTCAGGTCCCTACAGATTTTCCTTAGTTACTTGTAGTCCTAACAAAGTGTATATCTAGTTGTTGAAATGCATCCACTATCAATGCATTTTAAAGAAGAGCTTTTCAAAATATCTAGTGAGATGGTATCTTAACGTAGTTTTGATTTGCATTTCTCTAATGACCAGTGATGATGAGCATTTTTTCATATGTTCGTTGGGGACGATCATTAATAAATCTGGAGACAACAGATGCTGGAGAGGATGTGGAGAAATAGGGACACTTTTACACTATTGGTGGGACTGTAAATTAGTTCAACCATTGTGGAAAACAGTGTGGTGATTCCTCAAGGACCTAGAAATAGAAATTCCATTTGACCCAGCAATCCTATTACTAAGTATATATCCAAAGGATTATAAATAGTTCTATTATAAGGACACATGCACACGAATGTTCATTGCAGCACTGTTTACAATAGCAAAGACTTGGAACCAACCCAAATGCCCATCAATGATAGACTGGAAGGGGAAAATGTGGCACATATACACCATGGAATACTATGTAGCCATAAAAAACAGTAAGTTCGTGTCCTTTGTAGGGACATGGATGAACCTGGAAACCATCATTCTCAGCAAACTGACACAAGAACAAAAAATCAAACACTGCATGTTCTCACTCATAGGAGGGGGTTGAACAGTGAGAACACAAGGACACAGGGAGGGGAGCATCACACGCTGGGGTCTGTTGGGGGGAACTAAGAGGGGGACAGCAAGGAGTGGGAAGTTGGGGAGGGATAACATGGGGAGAAATGTCAGATATAGGTGATAGGAAGGAAGGCAGCAAACCACATTGCCATGTATGTACCTATGCAACAATCTTGCATGTTCTTTACAGGTACCCCAAAACCTAAAACGCAATAAAATATATATTTAAAAAAAATCTAGTGAGCCATACCACTAGTGGCAGCAGTCTTTTTGTTGTTATATCGTCTAGAGTGTTATTATATGTAACATTACCAACTTGTTATAAAATGTTAGATAATTTTTCTTAACGGACCTGGCAACACCATATATTGGGAAAGTTAATGTCCAGAGCCTTTCCATTTCAGTTATTTCTCCGAGATTCCATAATTTTGCTTAGGGGAGAGACTAGAAGTGGTGCATAACCAGAATAATATCCTCATAATCACGTAAGCCAGGCCAATTCCTTAGGAACCAAAAGTAAGCTCATGTACCACAGATGAAATAAGTCCCAGTAAATGATCACCAACAGTCTAATTGGGTAATTGAGCAACTGAATAGCGGAAGATTAAGATACAGTGATGTATTGAACTCAGGGAAATATCATAAGGATTAATACAACATTCATTATAATTACATTGGCTATTGGCCACAGGAACTAATCCATTTTGAATGAAACATTAAAACCCTTTAATGGTGGTGGCTATTTGTGGAAAGAGTGTGGAAGTATTGGAAATTACACTGGGGACTGTGTGCATTTGGAGGGTTTTATTGGTCCTAGATCAGCAGCAGTCAGAAACAATTTTTTTGTGTGTCCCAGGCTTCAAAAGTCTCCCTAGATGAGGGACATTGGTATCATGGGGGTCCCCTGAGAACAGATTCAACACTCAGAGATATGAAGTTTCTTTATGAACAGAAGGGACAGTTTAAGGAAAGTGTCATATTTTTATCCCTGGATTTTTGTCACACAAAAGCCATATACCACTATTCAGACAAAGGTCCATGAGTCATTTTAAAACTTTTCTTGATCTTTGGGATAGATCTATTCTTTCTGGAGGGGACGATCCTTATTACCTTGGCACGGCAAATTGTCTGTAGCTTAGAAATGAGACCCCAAACCGAACTGACACATTCAGAAAGGACAATGTCACCAGCACTGTGATAACTGTTTGTTAAAGCTAACCTCATCATTTGGTCTCTTGTTCATAGAGCAGAGGGGACCAGCACACTCACTGTGTCTTTAAACATTTTTTGTGGGGTGGTGGGGGAGAGACAGAGTCTCACTCTGTTGCCCAAGCTGGAGTGCAGTGGTACTCCATCGTAGGTCACTATATCTTCAAACTCGTGAACTCAAGCAATCCTCCCTCCTCAGCCTCCTGAGTAGCTAGGACTATGAGGTGTGCCATCACACTCGGCTAATTAAAAAAATTTTTTTGTTTTGAGAGATGGGGTCTTGCTATTTTGCCCATGCTGGTCTCAAACTCCTGAGCTCAAGCAAGCCTCCTGCCTCTGCCTCCCAAAGTGCTAGGATTATAGGCACGAGCCACTGCATCCAGCTACCTTTAAACTTTTGAGGTAAGAATTGAGTAGGGCCTTTTTTGGGGGTCAAATGAGAGAAAATTGCTAATTGCTTAAGTTTTTTCCTTGCAGAAGAGAGGTTGGTGACAGAATTACTCTCTTTAAAGTTTTAACTTCTTACATTGCTCACAAACTAGCCCACTCCCAGCCTCCTGCTCAGTTGGCATCCAGGGAGCAAATAATAAGCCAATAGAAAATAGCCACCAAGTTGTTCTTGAGGCTAAAAGTTCATGAAATAGGCACAAGAAGCTGCCATGCCCCTGAGACAGACATCTCGAGCTGGGAAACCTGGACGAGGGTACGTGGGTGGTGAGTAGAAGCCAGGGTGGTCCTCTCTAGGGAAGTTAAGTGATGCTTCTTTCCTCTGATTAATCTTCATGTACATTCCACCTCCAGCTCAGTTTCACCAGGGTGATTGTTTAGATTCTTGTTTCTGTGCCTGGAAAGTTTGGACACACTTCAGTAATGCTCTGTGATAATCTAGCAAAATGCCACTTTATACATAAATGTTTTCCAAGTGGATGGTCCCTGAGAAGTGTAGAAGGAAGTTGCATGCGCCTGTACATAATTCTTGAGAATCATAAGCAAGACATCTGGCCATTTTGGTGGATACATCTTAACCGATTTATTTTTCGAAATCTCATTGTATCTTACGAATTGTAGGTGGTGTAAGCAGTGACGGGATTAGTGTGTCAGAAAGACTTCACACATTTCCTTATAATTTCACCTGAAAACTAAGGGCTATGATCATTGTTGAAGGTGAAAGTTGCCTAATCCTGGAAGTAAAGCTCTTAAAAAGTTTTTGCCAAGTACAATTGCTCACACCTGTAATCACAGCACTTTGGGAAACCAAGGTGGCAGGATCGTTTGAGCTCAGGAGTTCGAGGCCGAGCTGGCCAACATAGTGAGATCTTGTCTCTACAAAAATTTTTAAAAGTTAGCTAGATGTGGTGGGCTCGTGCCTGTGGTCTTAGCTGCTTGCAAGGCTGAGGTGGGAGGATGACTTGAGCCTAGAAGATCAAGACTGCAGCTGGCTATGATTGAGCCACTGCACTCTAGCCTGGGCAACAGAACAAGATCTGGTCTCAAGAAAAAAGTTTTTGATTGGTAGTGACTGTGTAAGCCTTTGCTCATTGCTGAGTTTCTCTGTGTTCTAACAACATACATGAGGCCAGGTGCGGTGGCTCAGGCCTGTAATCTCAGCACTTTGGGAGGCCAAGGCAGGCGGATCACTTGAGTCCAGGAGTTCCAGACCATCTTGGGCTACATAGTGAGACCCTGTCTTTACAAAAAAAAAAAAAAAAATTAAAAAAAAAAAAAAAGGAATTACCAAGCCATGATCTGGGTAGAAACAACCTAAATATTTACAAATATCCTTTGTGGTAAAAGATGAGGTGCTTGTATTTATGGGCTATACGCGCGCGCGCACACACACACACACACACACACGGCACTGTTCTAGTTGCTGGGGATAAAGTGACTAAAGCAGGTAAAAACCCTTTCCCTCATAGAGCTAATGTTCTAAAGGGGAAGACAGAAAACAAACAAGGTACAGAAGTAATTATATGTTATGCTAGGTCATACTTACAGAGAAGATAAAGGAAGGAAAGCAGATAAGAGAGTATGTACATGGTAGATGGAAGAGGATTGCAGTTTTCAACTGGGTGGTCAGAACAAAGCTTCACTGAGAAGCGGACCTTTGAAGAAAGCTGGAAGGTAATAACCGTGAGCCATGTGGCTATCTGAGGGAAGAGCATTCCAAGGCCATGAGTAATATATTTTGCATAAATTCCATTAAGAAAGACAGGCTGGGCATGATTGCTCATGCCTGTAATCCCAGCACTTTGGGAGACCAAGGTGGGAGGATCATTTGGGCCCAGGAGTTCGAGACTAGCCTGGGCAACATATTAAAACCCCATCTCCATAAAAAAGTAAAAATAAAAAAATAGAAAGTTGGCTGGGCATGGTGGTGTGTGCCTGTAGTCCCAGCTACTCAAGAGGCTGAGGTGGGAGGATCACCTGGACCCACGAGTTCGAGGCTGCAATGAGCTGTGATCATGCCATTGTGCTTTAGTCTGGGTGATAGAATTGAGACTGCCTCAAAAAATATAGAGAGAGAGAGCACAATGGGCTGCTACATTCCTGTTATTATTGGAGGCCTGGGAGATGCAGAGGAACCAGTAAAGCTTTTCACTGAGGTAGATGATAAGCAGGAGATAATGCTGTTCTGGAAACCGAGTGAAGAAAATGTGTCGAAGGAGGAGAGAGTGACCAACTCCGTCAAATGCTGCTGGTCTTCGAGTAAGATGGGAAGCAAGAGCAGACCAGCCCTGGAGGAGCATGAGGTGAAAACCCAGGGAGGTGGCGCTGGGGGACCAGATGTAGGGAAAGTGGAGACAGTGAGTACAGACACTTGCGTTGAGGGATTATGCTTTAAAAGAGAGCAGAGAAACAGTACGATAGCTGGAAGGAGAAATAAGGAAAAGCTTAGCCTTTGCCTTTTTGTTTCCTGGGTTTTTGGAGTGGTTGGAAAATAATACAGCATCTTTGCATACTGATGGAGATTGCCCGCTGGAGAGTGAATAGAAATGGTATAGGAGAGTTAGGGAAATTGCAGGAGCAAAGAGAGGGCACAGCCAGCCGGGAGAGAAGGCAGAGGATTTGCGTTCTGATGCTGTTGGCTTGGTGGGTTTGACGGCTTGTGGGAGTTCTCTCCTGGTGGCCTCTATTAGTGAAATAAGATGCAAGGTCATCAGCAGAGAGTTAGGATGGAACATGTATAAAGAGGGAGGGAAAGCTGTGAAATAATTAACTCAGAGAGGAGGAGAGTTAATGGACTAGAAAAATGTAGAATAATTGCCAGGAAGTTAAGTGCCCACTTGAGGTAAGTGGTCATGAATTTAAAGTAGTCCGGTCAACACAGTTGCTTTTCTTCAGCCACATTCGGCAGCATCAATGTAGAAACGGAAGAATTGGATTTCATAAGGGTTTGGATTTTGCCAAGCAACTAATATAAATTGAGGGTTGATAATGCAGTTGAGGGTAATTGCAACGGCTGATAATGATTGAGCATAGACTTTAAACTGGGTGAGAAGGTATATTGGTCGGTTCAGGCTGCCATAACAAGATACAACAGAATGGGTGACTTAAACGACAGACCTTTATTTTCTCATCATTTTGTTTGTTTATTTTGAGACAGGATCTTGCCCTGTCACCCAGGCTGTACTGCAGTGGTGCGATCATGGGTCACGGCAGCATTGACCTCCCTGGGCTCAGGAGATCCTCCCACCTCAGCCTCCTAAGCAGCTAGGACTACAGGTGTGTACCACCACACCCAGATAAATAAAACAGTTTTTTTTTTGTAAAGATAGGGTCTCCCTATGTTGCCCAGGCTGGTCTCAAACTCTTGGCCTCAAATGGTCCTCCCACATCAGCCTCACAAAGTGCTGGGATTATAGATGCAAGCCACCACACCTGACTATTTTCTCCTAATTTTAGAAGCTGGATGTCCAGGATAGAGGTACAAGGAGGGTATGGTAGGTTGCTGGTGAGAACCTTTTTTCTGGCTTGTAACCATCTGCCTTCTGGCTGTCCTCACTTGGCCTCTGTCCTCACAGAGTCACAGAGAGATCTCTGGTGCCTCTTCATATATATATATATACACACACATATATATGACATGAGAAATGTGTGTTTAATGGCAAACTTTGGCACATTCCAACAACAGGAATAACATGAAGTCACAGAAGCAGGTATGGGTAGGTGATGTCCATGGAGCTTCGCATGATGAAGAGGATGAGGAAGTCCACTATCAAACAGAAGAGTCCTATGGCCTCAGACAGGACAAAGCCCACAGTGGCACCGGAAAAGAGCTGCTGCTTGAGAGACAGGCTCCTGGCATAGCCCTATCAAGCTGCCAAGCACTTTTTGTTTGTTTTTTTTGTTTTTTTTTTTTTTTTTGCTCTGTAACTCAGGCTGGAGTGAGGCGTGATTGTGCCGGTTCACTGCAGCCATGACCTCCCAGGCTCTAGCAATCCTCCCACCTCAGCCCCACAAGTAGCTGGCACTACAAGCACCTGACACCACGCCTGGCTAATTTTTGTATTTTTTAGTAGAGACAGGGTTTTGGCATGTTGGCCAGGCTAGACTTGAACTCCTGATCGCAGGTGATCAACCCACCTCAGCCTCCCAAAGTGTTGGGATTACAGGCGTGAGCCACTGCGCCCTGCCTGCTTAGGCTATTTAGATGAATTCTCTGGCCTGTTCCAGAAGACCCAGGCCAGATCAGAACTGGAAAAATGAGTGGAGGCCCAGTGGTCAGCATCTTTTCCGTCTGCACACCCACTGCCCTGCAGCCCTTTCTCAGCCTTGCCCATGGTGATTTATTCCTGTTGATATGGGGACACTAGTCCTATGGGATAGGGGCACTCTTAGCCTTAATAGGGATAGGGACTTCATTTAGCCTTAATTACCTCTTTACAGATCCTATGTCCAAATACAGTCACACTGGGGGTTAGAGTTTCAACATATGAATTTATCGTGGGGGGCACAATTTAGTCTGTAACAGGAAGGAAGATGAGGGGCAGTGGTAAGGTGGTGAGTTGACTGCATTGCGGGTAATGATCGTCGGAGGTGGAGTGTTAGGTGCCAGCGGAAACAGGAGGGGCTGCTTGGAGAATGGGGTGTGTGGAACCAGGAGTATAGAAGCTTTGCAATAATTTGTCATAACAAAATCTAGGGTATGACCATGGGGATGGTGGCTGAGTTCATGGATAAAAAGACCACAGGAGGAGCGTTTGCTAAGGAACCAAGAAGCCAAAGCATTAGAAAGAACATCTCTATGTACACTGAAATCAGCAGGAACTATTACAGGAATGGTGCTGAAGAGACTTACAGTGAGCCAGGTGTTAAATCTCCAAGGAAGGAGGGAGAATAACCTAAGGTAAGGGCAGTAAGGGCAGGGGTACACTGGGGGAAAAGTATACACTGGGTATACTGGGGGAAAAATGCAGCATAACCAAACACAAGTCATAGAGGAAAATATCTGCCACGCTTATAACTACCAGGAGTGTCACAGAATGGATTCTCCAGATGCAGATGCTGAGATGGAATCTGAAGTGTGAGAAGCTTAGTAGGAATCAACTCTTGTGAAAGGAAGGAGAAGGAAGCAGGATGGGGCAGAGGAAGAACTTGAACTGAGATGTGGGCCCCACAAAGCCTCAACCAACCCAGCGGGGAGCTCTGGAGCAAACACTGTACATCAAAGTGTTCTAAGTTAGGCCAAAATAGCTGGGCCTTTCTACCAGCTACGGATTGCTGGGAAGCGTATGACCTTGGGTGAAGCAGCTCTCTGCAGATGAGGCAGATCCTGAAATAGCTGACAGCTGGAGGCTGTCTGCCTAATGCACTCCCCGCAGCTGGGCAACAAGTTCTTCCTTGAAGGGGCTTCTGGGCAGTACATCTCTGTGTCTGCCACAAAGAGAGTCGTATTTTATTTTGCAAACATAAAGAACCCGTACAAATCACTATGAACTTCTGAGTTGCCAAAGATAATAGCGGCTGTCTAAATCTGAATCGCTTCACATCCCAAATAACTATATAGAACAGAGGTCAGCAAATAGTCTTGTGGGGTAGGCACCTGTTTTTGTCAACGCATCAGTTAGTTCATGCATTGTAAGGGTGCTTCATTTACAAAGGCAGGTTGAGCAGTGTGATAGAGATAGTATGGGATGGCCTGGTGGCTCACACCTGTAATATCAGCACTTTGGGAGGCCAAGGCAGGCAGATCACTTGAGTTTAGGAATTCAAGACCAGCATGGGAAACATGGTGAAAATCTGCCCTTACTAAAAATATAAAAAATTAGCCGGACATTGTGGTGCACGCCTGTAGTCCCAGCTACTTGGGGAGCTGAGAGGGGAGGATCCCTTGAGCCTGGGAGATCAATGCTGCAGTGAGCTTTGACCATGCCACTGCACTTTAGAGTGGGTGATAAAGTGAGACCCTGTCTCAAAAAAAGAAGAGAGAGAGAGACATTATGGTCTGCAAGCCTCAATTATTTACTATATGGCCCTTTAAGAAAAGTTTGCTGGTCAGGTGCTGCCACACCTGTAATCCAGGCAGGAGGATCTCTTGAGGAGTTCTAGACCAGCTTGGACAACACAGTGAGCTCTTGTATCTATGGAAAAAAAAAAAAAGAAAAGAAAGAAAAAGAAAGAAAAAAGAAAATAAACTAAAACTAATTTCTCAGCATAACTAGATGACAGAGAATTCCTAAACTTTAAATTACCTGCAAGTAGAAGAAATAAACACCAAATCCCAGTGAGATGGCTTTCACGATTCTACTGCAAATCTTTGTGGAGAGCAAGGGCAGTCCTGGAAAAACTGTGGAAGAGAAGAGGGGGCAGGTAACAGCAGGCCAAAGATTGATCTGAAATCATTGTGTGAAAGAGAAAGTCCGCCCTAAGTGAAACAACACTGAAAATGAATCCTGCAGATCAGAGCACTGACCACGGGGAGGGACTTAAAAAGGCAGCGCAGCCTCAAGGAGACAACCTCAGAGAAGTCTCGCTTCTGGGGGAATAGAATGCAAGAAAGGAAAGGAGAGGCGCCCTTTGAAGATTAGGTAGTGAAGAGGAAAAGAATCAAAAGGTGCTATACCCAGTGAGTACCAAGGGGAAAAAAAAGAATCAAAAGAGGAAAATGTAGGGCATGTAATACAAAACAGAACCCAAAATTTGCAGGAGATACAATTCCCAGCACACACACACACACACACACACACACACACACACACACACACAGAGCTGTCCATTAAAGCAGCAGCTCTCAGACTTGTTTGGTTTCAGGACTTTGTTACACTCTTAAAATGAGTACCCTAAAGAGCTTTTGTATTTGTAGGTTATATCTATCAACATTTACTATATTCAATATTAAAACTGAGAATTTAAAAAGTATTTTAGGAATTAATTTAAAAAGAATAATAAACCGATTACATATTAACATAACTAATTTTTAAATGAAAAATATAGTTTTACAAAACAAAAAATTTCATGAGAAGAGTGGCATTATTTTACATTTTTGCAAATCTCTTAATATTTGGCTAAACAGAAGCAGCTGTTCTTATATCTGCATGTCTAAACTCAATCTGTTGCAATATCACATGCCTGTAGCTTCTAGAAAGTCCACACTTGTGGGCCACGCACCGTGGCTCACACCTGTAATCTCAGCACTTTGGGAGGCCGACGCGGGTGGATCATTTGAGGTCAGTTCAAGACCAGCTTGGCCAACATGATGAGACCCCCATCTCTACTAAAAACACAAAAATTAGCCGGGCATGGTGTAATCTGTAATCTCAGCTACTTGGGATGCTGAGGTAGGAGAATTGCTTGACCCTGGGAGACAGATGTTGCAGTAAGCTGAGGTCATGCCACTGCCACGAGACTCCATCTTAAAAAAAAAAAGAAAAGAGAAAGAAAACTCCATACTTTTAAGAGAATGAAAGTGAGAAAGACAAAAACATAGTATTATTACTAAAATAGTTTTGACTTTGCAGCTACTCTGAAAGGTTTTGGGGACCCTTAAGTGTTCCTGAATCATGTTTTAAGAACTGCTATATTCATTGCTTGACCCCAGGAGTTTGAGGGTACAGTGGGCTAGGATGGCATCACTGCACCCCATGAGAGAGAAAAACTGTCTCCAAAAAAAAAAAGCAGGGTGCGGTGGTGGCTCATGCTTGTAATCCCAGCACTTTGGGAGGCTGGTGGATAACGAGGTCAGGAGATCAAGACCATTCTGGACAACACGGTGAAACCCCGTCTCTACTAAAAATACAAAAATTAGCCCGGTGTGGTGGCACGCACCTGTAGTCCTAGCTACTTGGGAGGCTGAGGCAGGGGAGTTGCTTGAACCCAGGAAGTGGAGGTTGCAGTGAGCCGAGATCACACCACTGCACTCCAGTATGAGCTACAGAGCGAGATTCCCTCTCAAAAAACAAAACAAAACAAAACAAAAAATACTTTAAAAATAAAACCTGAAAAACCACACACACACACACACACACACACGCACACACACACACACACACACACCCCGCCCACCTCCCTCCGCCAAACCTAAAAAGAACTTCTGCGTTATAAAACTTGTACTTCACTACGCTGACAGAAGGGGATGCCGTTGAACTAAGAATCTTGGAGACCACTCTCATTCCAAAAAATAAATAGCCAAAAACAAAAGTTTCTGTAAGAAAATAGAAAATAAGAACCAAAATAGTTCAAGTGATGAACATTTCTACATTCCCCCCTTCCCAAAAAAATTATCATGAAGCAGAAGAAAAATTGTGTAACATAATACACCAAACTGAATGAATTGTCGTCTTCAGGCAAACATTTGAGGATATGACAAATCACCTTTAGCTTTTTTTACATTTCCCTTGAGACAGGGTCTCACCATGTTGTCCAGGCTGGATTTGAACTCCCAGGCTCAAGCAATCCTCTCACCTCAGCCTCTTGAGTAGCTGGGTACCCTTTACCTAAAGTGTACAATGTATGTTACTTGAGTGGTAGACCCCTAAAAGCCCTGACCTGACCACTGTGTAATCTATGCATGTAACAAAATTATACTTGTACCTTATAAATACATTTATCAAAAAAGAAAAAAGAAAAACCAACTTGAAACAAAATTCAAAAATTAAAAACAAACGGACATTTTCCTGCTCTAAAGGAATAAATGAGGAGTTTATTGAACTCAGGAAAGATGAAACAGACAAAATGGTTTCAGAAATAAAGCCTACATTATAAGGTACTCAAAGGAGAATAAATTCAAATGGAAATGTCATAAGGGGCATTGAAGAAAGACAATTTTGCTTGATGTGATTTGATTTGTTCATTTTTTGCTTTGGAAAAACCAAAAGAAAATGAAATAAAGGGAAAGTGCTGGGAAGAAAGACTTCTCCTCTACCAACATAAGTCCAACTGGTTGGGGGCCTGTGAGTTAACCGGTGATAGAGTAACAGGGGGACAATATGCATGTGGGTGTACCCCACAGACAGAGTAGCCCCCTGAACAGCTAGGGGTAAAGGTTTATATATCAGCCTATATACCACCCCAGTGGGGCTTTAAGACTTCAAAGGATGGAAGGTATACTTTCTTGTTTTTTGTGTTTTTTTTTCATATTGTTCAGCTGTTGGCATATAGAAATGACAAAGTTTGTATGCTGATTTTGTATCCTGCAACTTTACTGAATTTATCAGTTCTAAGAGGTTTTGTGGAGTTTTTGCTGTTGTTGTTTTTGAGAAAGAGTCTTACTTGTTGTCCAGCCTGGAGTGCAATGGAACAATCTTGGATCGCTGCAACCTCTGCCTCCCAGGTTCCAGCGATTCCCTTGCCTCAGCCTCCCGAGTAGCTGGGACTACAGGCGTGCATCATCACACCCAGCCAACATTTGTAGTTTTTGTAGACATGAGGTTGCCCAGGCTGGTCCCGAACTCCTGGCTTCAAATGATTCACCCTCCTCAGCCTTGCAAAGTGATGGGATTACAGGTGTGAGCCACTGCACCTGGCCTTTTGTGGTCTTTGGGTTCTTCTAAATATAAGACCATATTGTCTGTAAACAAGGATAATTTGACTTCTTCAAATTTGGATTCCCTTTACTTGTTTCTCTTGCCTGATTGCTCTGGTTAAGACTTATAGTACTAAAATTTTAAATTAAAAAAATTGTGTGGGTACATATAGATGTATTCTAATACTATGCTGAATAAAAGTGGTGACAGTGGTTTTCCTTGTTTTGTTCCGGATCTTTGAAGAAAGGCTTTCTGTTTTCCCTTCTCAGTATGATACTAGATGTGGGTTTGTCATGTATGACTTTTTATTGTGTTGAGGTATGTTCCTTCTATAACCAGATTTTTGAGAATTTTAAATTTATTTTTATTTTATTTTTATTTTTAAAGATGGGGTTTCACCATGATGGCCAGGCTGGTCTTGAACTCCTGACCTCAGGTGATCCACCCACCTCGGCCTCCAAAGTGTTAGGATTACAGGCATGAGCCACAGCGCCCGGCCCCAGATTTTTGAGAATTTTTAATAAAGTTCTAGTTGAATTTTATTAAACACTAAATACTTTTTAAAAAATATCTATTGAAATGATCTTGTGGTTTTTGTCCTTCATTCTATTGATCGGGTGTATCACATTTGTTGCTTTACATATGTTGAACCATCCTTGCATCTTTGGTATAATTCCACTTGATCATGATAAATGATCTTTTTGAGATATAGTCTCACTCTATTGCCCAGACTGGAGTGCAGTGGTGTGATTATGGCTCACTGCAGCTTCAAACACCTAGGCTCCCTTCTACCTCAGCCTCCTGAGTAGGTAGAACCACAAGTGTGTGCTACTATGCCTAATGAATTTTTTAGTTTGTTTGTTTATTCAGGTTTAGGATTTTTTCATGGTTCAATCTTGGTAGGTTGTATGTGTCTAAAACTTAACAATTTCTTCTAGATTTTTCAATTTGCTGGCATATATTTTCTCATAATACTCCTAATAGTCTCTAATGATTCTTTGAATTTCTGTGGTGTCAGCTGTAATGTCTCCTTTTTCATCTCTGATTTTATTTATTTGGCTCTTCTCTCTTTTTTAATTAGTCTATTTAAAGGATTGTTAATTTTGTTTATCTTTTCAAAACGACAACTTTTTGTTTTGTAGATCTTTTGTCCTTTTTTTATTTTTTGAGATGGGGTCTTGCTGTGTTGCCAGGCTGGAGTGCAATGGCACAATCTTGGCTCACTGCAACCTCTGACTCCCTGGTTCAAGCAATTCTCCTGCCTCAGGCTTCCAAGTAGCGGGGATTACAGGCAGGTGCCACCATGCCCAACGAATTTTTGCATTTTTAGTAGAGATGGGGTTTCACCATGTTGGCCAAGATAGTTTTGATCTCTTGACCTTTAGATCTGCCTACTTTGGCTTCCCGGTGCTGGGATTACAGGCACGAGCCCAGTTTTCTGTACTTTTTTAGTCTCAATTTTATGCATTTCTCTTCTGGTCATTATTATTTCTTTTCTTCTAGTAATATTTTGGTTTGTTTTGCTTTTCTAGTTCTTTAAGATGCATTGTTATTTTAAAATTATTTATTCATTTGTTAATATTTATTTTTAAAAATAGAGACAGGGTCTTGCCATGTTGCCCATGCTGGTCTTAAACTCCTGGCCTCAAGTGATTCTTCTGCCTTGACTTCCCAAAGTGCCAGGATTACAGACATTAGCTATGGCAACTGGTCCTTTCCACTTTTTTGATGTAGGCATCTATTGCTATAATCCCCACTCTGAATACTGCTTTTAGGGTATCACATAGGTTTTGGTATGTTGTGTTTCTATTTTTATTTGTTTGAAAAAATTTTAATTCTCTTTTTTATTTCTTCATTTACCCAATAGTCATTCAGGAGCATATTGTTTAATTTCCCTGTCTTTGCATAGTTTCCAAAGTTCCTTTTATTATTAATTTCTAGTTTTATTCCATTGTGGTCAGAAAAGATATTTGAGGCTAGGCATGGTGACTCACACCTGTAATGCCAGCACGTTGAGAGACTGAGGAAGGTGGATCACTTGAGGGCTGGAGTTTGAGACCAACCCTAGGCAACATAGTCAGTGCCCATCTCTACAGAAAATTTTTAAAAATTAGCCAGGCATGGTGGCATATGCCTATAGTCTGAGCTACTCAGGAGGCTGGGTCAGAAGGATCCCTTGAGCCCAGGAGCCGAAGGTTGCAGCGAGCTATGATCATACCACTGTACTCCAGCCTGGGTGACACAGTGAGATCTTGTTTCTGTAAGAAATAAAAATAAAAAATATTAAAAAAGAAAAAAAAAAAAAGGCAGGGCTTGGTGTGGTGGCTCATCCCTGTACTCCTAGCACTTTGGGGGACTGAGGCTGGTGGATTACTTGAGCCCAGAAGTTTGAGACCATCCTGGGAAACATGGTGAAAACCTGTCTCTACACAAAATACAAACATTAGCTGGACATGATGACTCATGCCTGTAGTCCCAGCTACTTGGGAGCCTGAGATGGGAGGATCCCTTGAGCCTGGGACGTCAAGGCTGCAGTGAGCCGTGATTGTGCCACTGCATTCCAGCATAGGTGACAGAGTGAAACCCTGTCTCAAAAAAAGAAAATGAAAACGTAAAAAAGAAACAATGCTTTTTATGATTTCTTTCTTTTTTTTAATGGGATGGAGTCTCACTCTGTCACCAGGCTGGATTGCAGTGGGATGATCTTGGCTTATGGCAACCTCTGCTTCCCGGGTCCAAGTGATTCTCCTGCCTCAGCCTCCCGAGCAGCTGGGACTATTGGCGCCTGTCACCATGGCTGGCTAATATTTGTATTTTTAGTAGAGCTGGGGTTTCGCCACATTGATCAGGCTGGTCTCGAACTCCTGACCTTGTGATCTGTCTGCCTCAGCCTCCCAAAGGGCTGAGATTATAGATGTGAGCCACCATACCCGGCCCATGATTTCTCTTTTTTAAAAAAAGTTTGTTGAGATTTGTTTTGTGGCCTAACATATGGTCTGTCCTTGAGAATGTTCTATGTGCTGAAGAGAAGAATGTGTATTTGGTAACTGTTAGATGAAATGTTCTGTAAATGTCTATTAGCTCTATTTGGTCTATCGTGCAGATTAAGTTCAATGTTTCTTTGCTGATTTTCTGTCTAGGTGACCTGTCCAATGCTGAAAATGGGAGGTTGAAGTCCACAGCTATAATTGTATTAGAGTCTATCTCTCTCATTAGCTCTAATAACATTTGTTTTATGTGTCTGGGTGCTCCTGCAGTGGGTGCATATATATTTACAATTGTTATATCCTCTTGCCGAATTGACCCCTTTATCAATATATAATGATCTTCATCTCTTTTTACAGTTTTTTTCTTGAAATCTCTTTTATCTGATATAAGGGTAGCTACTCCTGCTCTTTTTTGGTTTCCATTTGCATGGAATATCTTTTTCCATATTTTCATTTTCAGTCTACAGCTTTATAGGTAAAATGAGTTTCTTATAGGCAACATATGGTTAGGTCTTGTTTTTCTACCCATTCAGCCACTCCATGTCTTTTGATTAAATGATTTAGTCGATTTACATTCCATATTATTACTGACAGGTAATGACTTACTAGTACCATTTGTTGTTTGTTTTCTGATTGTTTTGTTGGCCTTCTCTGCTGTCTTTTCTGTCTTCCTTTGTGTAAAAGTATTTTTTCTCTGGTAGTATGTTTTGGTTTCTTGCTTTTTGTTTTCTGTGTTCTATTATGGGGTTGTGTGTGTGTGTGTGTGTGTGTGTGTGTGTGTGTGTGTGTGTGGGGTTACCATGAGGCTTACAAATAACATAGTCAACTTTTTGACTTTTTGTTGTCTCTAGATCTTTTTATATTGTCTATCTCTTAAAAGTTGTTGTAGTTATAGTTGTTGATAGATTTGTCTTTTCATCTTCCTTCTAAAGATATGAGTGGTTTATATACCAAAGTTACAGGGCTAGACTATTCTGTATTTGTCTGTGTACTTACTATTACCAGTGAGTTTTATATCTTCAGATGATTTCTTGTTGCTCATTAATGTCCTTCTCTTTTAGATTGAAGAATTCCCTTTAGCATTTCTTGTAAGACAGGTCTGGTGTTGATAAAATCCCTCAGCTTTTGTTTGTCTGGGAAAGTATTTCTCCTTCATGTTTGAAGGATAATTTTGCTGGATATAATGTTCTAGGTTGAAAGTTTTTTTTTCTTCAGCACTTTGAATATGTAATTCCACTCCCTCTTGGTTTGTAATGTCTTTGCTGAGAAGTCTGCTACCAGATATATTGGAGCTCCATTGTATGTTATTTGCTTCTTTTCTCTTGCCACTTTTAGGATCCTTTCTTTATCCCTGACCTTTGAGAGTTTGGGTCAGGCATAGTGGCTCATGCCTGTAATCTAGCACTTTGGGAGGCTGAGTGGGGAGAATCAGTTGAGCCCAGGAGTTTGAGATCAGCCTGGGCAACATAGCGACACCCGACCTCTACAAAAACTTAAAAACTTAGCTGGGCATGGTGGTGAATGCTTGTAGTCCTGGCTCCTTGGAAGGCTAAGGCAGGAGGATTGCTTAAGCCTGGGAAGTTGAGGCTGCAATAAGCCATGATTGGGCCATACACTCCAGCCTGGGCAACAGAGTGGGATCATGTCTCAAATTTAAAAAAAATAAAAGAGAGAAAGAGAGTTTGATTATTACATCCCTCTTATTTGGGTTATATCTACTTGGTGTTCTTTGGCCTTCCTGTACCTGGATATTCACATCTTTCTCTAGGTTTAGAAAGTTTTCTGTTACTATTTCTTTGAATAAACTTTCTGGCTCAACCTCTTTCTCTACATCCTTTTTAAGGCAAATAACTCTTAGATTTGCCCTTTCGAGGCTATTGTCTAGATCTTGTGAGCATGCTTCATTTGTTTCTTAATTCATTTTTTTTCTTTTTTCTCTTTTGACTGTATTTTCATGTAGGCTGTCTTCAAGCTCACCAATTCTTTCTTCTGCTATTGACTCTGATGCATTTTTCAATTTATTCATTGAATTTTTCAGCTCCAGAATTTCTACTTTTTAAAAAATTATTTCAATTTCTTTGTTAAATTTCTCTGATAGGATTCCAGATTTCTTCTCTGTGTTATCTAGAAGTTTGTTGAGCTTCCTGAAGACAGCTATTTCTAATTCCCTGTCTAAAAACTAAATATCTCTGTCACTCCAGGATCAGTCACTGGTGCCTTATTTAGTGTGTTTAGTGAGGTCAAGAATATTCCTGAATGTTCCTGATGTTTGTAGACATTTAAAAAACTAAATCTAGGCTGGTCATGGTGGCTCACACCTGTAATCCAAGCACTTTGGAGGCCAAGACGGGCAGATCACCTGAGGTCGGGAGTTCAAGACCAGCCTGACCAACATGGTGAAACCCTGTCTTTAAAAAAAAACCAAAAAACTAAATCTACATCTATCTATCTATCTTATATATAATTTTTTTCCTCCTGCCTCAGCCACAGTGCCCAGCCAGTGGACATTTGTTGATGTCTGGGCATTGAGGAGTTCAGTATTTATTCCAATCTTTGCAATCTGGGCTTGTTTGTACCTATTCTTCTTAAAAAAGCTTTCCATGAGTTTGAAGAATAGTTTTACTGCCCTAAAAACTCTGACATTTTTAGGTTGATATCTAACATTTTCATTGTAAATGGAATAGTTGCAAAGGAGTACTATAAACATTGACATTTAAAAACACAATTACTATAACACTCTTCTCTAATATCATCTAAATACTAGGAATCTAAGTACCTTCACAATTTTTTAACTTTTTATTTTGAAATAATTCCAGATTTACAGAAAGTTTACAAGAGTACTACAAAGAATTCCCATATACCCTCACTTAGATTCCTCAGATGCTAACTTTTTACCACATTTGCTCTACCTACCTACCTACCTATCTCTTTGTTCCCAAATACAGTGTAGATTTCCTAAAACCAAGGACATTCTCTTACAGAACCACAATATAAACATCATAATCAGGAAACTAACACTGATATTTACACTAAATGGTCTTATTTAAATTTTTCCAATTGTCCTAATAACATTCATTATAGGCAAAGAAAATCTAGGACCACGAGTTACCTTCAGTTGTTACATGTCAACTCTTTTTTACATCTGAAACGGTTCCTCAGTCTTTCCTTATCTTTTATGACCTTGACATTTTAAAGAGTACAGTCAGGTTACTTCATGGAACATCCTTTAATTTGGGTTTGTTTGATGTTTCCTCGTGATTAATTCAAGTTATGCATTTTTTGGCAGGAGTACCAGATAAATGACGTTGTGCCCTTCTCAATAATCATGTCAGGAGATACATGGTATCTATTTGTCTTTTTACTGGTGATGTTAACTTTAATCACTAACTTCTCCACTATAAAGTTACTATTTTTCTTGATATTTTAAGAAAATTGAATCATATAAAATGCTCAGTTAAAACCACAAAATGCAGTCAGGCACAGCGGTTCATGCCTGTAATCTCAGCACTTTGGAAGGCCGAGGCAGGCAGATCCCTTGAGTCCAGAAGTTTGAGACCAGCCTAGGCAACATAGTGAAACCCTGTTTCTACAAAAAAAAATATACACAAAAATTAGCCAGGCATGGTGGCATGCACCTATAGTCCCAGCTGCTCAGGTGGCTGAGGTGGGAGGATCACCTGGACCCAGGAGGTCCAGGCTACAGTGAGCTGTGATCGTGTCACTGCACTCCAGCCTGGGCAATAGAGTGAGACACCGTCTCACAAAAAAAAAAAAAAGAAAAAAAAAAGATTGGAAGTCAAAATGGGAACAAAAAGGAAGGGCAATGAATAGGAAACAATAATAAATATGGTAGATGTTAATCCAACTATATCAATAATCACTTTAAATGTCAGTGGTCTAAATATACTGATTAAAAGATTTTCAGAGTGGATCAAAAACCAGATCCAACTACCTATTCCTACAAAGAACCCACTTTAGCCTGGGCATGGTGACTCACACCGATAATCCTAGCACTTTGGGCGGCTGAGGCGGGCAGATCGCTTGAGGTCAGGAGTTTGAGACCAGCCTGCCAAAATGGTGAAACCCTGTTTCCACTAAAAATACAAAAATTAGCCAGGTGTGGTGGTGTGCACCTGTAATCCCAGCTACTCAAAAAACGGAGGCAGGAGAATTGCTTGAACCCGGGAGGTGGAAGTTGCAGTGAGCTGAGATAGTGCCATTGCACTCCAGCCTGGGCAACAAGAGTGAAACTCCATCTCAATAAATAAATAAATTAATTAAATTAAATAAAAAAATAAAGTCATAGCACAAACACCAGGAGTGTATCCTAATGGAAACTGTAGATTTTGGGTGATAATGATGTGTCAGTGTAGTTTCATTGATTGTAACAAAGGCACCATCCTGGCGCAGGATGCTGATAGTGGGAACAGCTGTGCATGTGTGGCCAGAGGGGTACCTGGAAATTTTCTGTACTTTCTACTCAATTTTTCTGTGAACCTAAAACTGCCATAAAAATGTTGCTTGCTATCTTGTTACATATATATATATAGAGAGAGAGCTTATTTTTTTAAATGTGTGGAAGGACACAAAAGTCTTTTACAGGTAAATGAGAAAAATAATTTAAAATCACCTCCCCAGAGGACTTCTGCCATGTTCGCCAGAATGCTTGTATAATAGCAATCATAGCAGAATTAAAAATATATATATATTTTTTAGAGCTAGCTGAGGTTTCATTTTGGGGGGAAAAAAGCAATTAAATTGTTTTGTAGCTGGAGGCATGGGCAAGTGGGGGGGTCCCCAGGCAGTAAGCTCCCCGCCATGGGCTGAGGACTAGGGCTGAGCCTCAGGTGGGTCTCCCGTTCCCTGTGCTCCCCTGCACAGCGGCCTCCCTCCCTGCTCTGGGGCAGCTGCAGGAGGGGCAGGCTGGGAGGGGCTGCCGCAGCTGTTCACTTGGGCAGGATGTCAGAGGACTTGGACACCAGCTTCCCATCGCGGGTCTCGATCTTCTTCACAACCACTGCCTTGGTGGTGCTGGTGTGGCTGGAGGAGCTGGAGCCCGTGCCAGAGCCAAAGCTGGAGGCCGGGCCGTGGCTGAGGCCGGGGCCTGTGAGGAGCCCAAAGGCCAAGTTCAGCCCACCTACATAGCCGCTGGTGGTCTTGGTATGGATACTCACGTTCTGCATCCCAGACTCCAGCTGGCTCTCCTCGCCCTCCAGCAGCTTCCTGTAGGGGGCGACCTCGACGTCCTGGGCCAGCTTGACGTTCGCTCATCAGCTCCTGGTGCTCACACAGCTGCTGTGCCATGTCCTGCATGTCCCACTGCAGGGCGGCCTCCAGCTCGGACAGCTTGGCGTTGGCATCCTTAATGGCCAGCTCCCCACGCTGCTCGGCATCTGCGATGGTGGCCTCCAGGAAAGCCCTCTGTCCTGTGAGGCCCTGAATCTCAGACTGGAACTGGCTGATGTCCTGGTTCATCTCCGAGATGTGTTTTTGTTCACCGCAGGTCATTCCCGTGCATCCCTCCCAGGAAGGGGCCAAGAATCCCCACAGACCCACCTGCCCATCTCCACTCCACTCCCACCCATCTCCTTCTCTGTCCCTCTCTCCATCCTCAGATTCTTCCCCAACCCCCTTCCCATCTGGCCTCCATTGCATCCATATCGCTATCTTTATTTCTGCCTCTTTTCCCATCTGTCTCAATCGCCAGCTCCAGGTGAATCCCAGCTCCCATTGCTATCTCCATCCTGTCCCAGTACACCCCATCCCTATTCTGGTATGTTCTCTTTTCACCCTCACTTTCTCCAGAGTGAAAATTGAGACAGATTCACAAAGAAGTCTAAGAGTTTGGGGGATGCTGGCAGTCTCTCCATATAGAAATTCTTCCCCAGATTCCAAAGAGAACTTTGAAAGAAATTACTCAAGTCCAGATTTCAGATATAACTTCTTCACTGCCCATGGTGAGTATGGGGGAGGGCTAGGACTGAGATGGGAAGTAGGAGGGAATAAAAGGGAGACAGGGCTCTCTGGAGAGACAAGAAGGTAAAGATTCAACGAGGGAAGCTAAGAAGTCACAGACTAGAAGAAAGACAGGCAAAAGAGAAAGAAATGTATGGATAACAGATCTCAAATCTAGTTTAACCCTCACTTCTGCCCCCACCTCCCACCCCACACATGTTAGGCTTTGACATAAGGAATTTAGAGAAGAAAAAAGGTGTGGTCTGCTCTTTCATTCAATCCAGTATTGCTGAGCATTCCTTTTTTATTCAAATGGAGCAGAAGAAAGGAGCTTGAAATGGACAGTTATCTCCGGTTCATCTGGCTGCACAATGCAGAGATGATCCTCTTTCAGGACGGGAGAGGGGGTGGGGGGTGGGGAGGAGAGAGGTGGGAACATAATGATGATGGGGATGGGCTGATGAATGGGAGACTGGAGTTTTAAATCACAGTAGTTCTTCCTCCTTTATCTGCGGTTTCAGTTACCTGACGTCGACCACGCTCTGAAATTATTAAATGAGAAATTCCAGAAACAATTCATACGTTTAAAATTGCTTATCGTTCTAAGTAGCATGGGAAGATCTCAACCGATTCCACCCCGCCCTGCCCAGGAGGAATCATTCCTTTGACTCATGCCTTTGTCCAGCATCTCCACTCTGTCTATGCTACCCCTCATTAGACACTTGGTAAAGGTTTCAGTTATCAGATCAACTGTTGTCATATCACAGTGCTTATGTTCAAGTAAGCCTTATTTTACTTAGTAATGGTCCTAAGTGCTAAAGTAGTGATGCTAGGATATTGTTATGATTGTTCTATTTCATTATTACTTTTAAACTCTTACTGTGCATAATTTATAAACTTTATCATAGGTATGTATGTATAGGAAAAAAATAGCATATATAGGGTCTGATACTATTCAAAGTTTCAGGAATCCATTGAGCATCTTGAAATGTATCCCCTTGGATAGGAGAAGACTATATATTTATATATATATATATATATATATATATATATATATTATATATATTATATATATTATAATATATAAATATATAATTTTTTTTTGAGATGGAATCTCGCTCTGTCACTCAGGCTGGAGTGCAGTGGCGGGATCTCGGCTCACTGCAAACACTGCCTGCTGGGTTCAAGCAATTCTCCTGCCTCAGCCTCCTGAGTAGCTGGGACTATAGGCATGGCCACCATGCTTGGCTAATTTTTTGTATTTTTAGTAGAGACGGGGTTTCACCATGCTGGCCAGGCTGGTCTCAAACTCCTGACCTCGTGATCCACCTGCCGCGGCCTCCCAAAATGCTAGGATTATAGGCGTGAGCAACTGCACCCGGCCAAAAAGAGGACTATTGTATATTGAATGACTAGAAGACAAATGAGCCCACCCAAGATATTGTTTAGGCACAGAGAAGGGACATGTGACAAAACTGAGTTGAAGGCAGTGACTTGGAGGATGATAGAACAGTTTTGTGTCTGTGCCCCCACTGAGTTTCAGATTATTCAGCTGACCAGTCACCTGTTGTTTAGAGCCTCTTTGAGATTCCAGGTTTCTTCCCTTATGTTCATGCTGGGAATTCAGCACTGGAAGCTCTGTGTAGTTGCCTTCTGTTGGAATTAGCAATAGAATCTCACAAATGGTTTAAGCCCAGCTGTGTCTTTTCTCTACTTCTGGAGTGAATCCCAAGAGGCGTTGGAACTTTACTTTTGCTGACTGTTTCCCCATTTTTTCCTTCTGATTCTTTCAGTTTCTGGTTATTGACTAGGCTGTTTGTGACTCGTCTAATTTGTATTTTGGCCTGTATCTTGTTCCATAGCCTGCCCATGAACGCAGGGGATCGAACCCTAGGTCAGGCTGGGCTGCACTGCTGAGAGGGCAGCCCACACATTCAAGTTGAAATTGTGCAGGGTGGTGAGCTTCCCCCTGGGTAGGTAGCAGCCTTGGTTAGGGGCCTGGCTTCATGGTTTGACTACTAGTGATCTCTGCTGGGCGGCTGATGGGATCTAGTCTCTGATGGGTGAGAGAAGACAGAAAATCTGGTTTGTTAGCTCTTTTTTTTTTTTTTTTTGAGATGGAGTCTTCCTCTGTTGCCCAAGCTGTAGTGCAATGGCGTGATCTTGGCTCACTACAACCTCTGCCTGCCTCCCTGGTTCAAGCAATTCTCTTGCCTCAGCCTCCCGAGCAGCTGGGATTACAGGCAACTGCCACCATGCCTGGCTAGTTTTTATATTTTTTAGTAGAGACAGGGTTTCACCATGTTGGCCAGGCTGGTCTCAAACTCCTGACCTCAGGTGATCCACCCGCCTCAGCCTCCCAAAGTGCTGGGATTACAGGCGTGAACCACCACGCCCTGCTTGTTAGCTCTTTTTGTATGACAGATTATTTATTTGTGAGATCAAATTATTTAAACTCTTTTGTGCCCAATGGGAAAAGAGCCCTCTGAGATCTGTCTGAATGGGTGAGTTTTTGTAGTTCTCTGGCTACTGATTGTCGAGGAGTTATAAAACTGAAGCTGCAAACTCTGGGGTCTCTAGGCCTGTAAATGAGAAAAGCCTTAAATCTCATTGTGTGAGTGGGGGAAATTTTTCTACCTCCTGAGGGTATTAACAAATTAGATTATAAAGATTTCAATTAAAGGGGCTTTGTCCTGATTGGTTTATAGAGACCAGTCAGAGCTTTTTTAAATCCAATTTTGCCAAAACTCCCAGAAAACAAAGAAGCTGAACTCCTAATACTTTAAATGGGATAAGCGAAACAAGACAAAAAACTTTCTCACAGAAACTACCAGCTTAGAAGCAATTTTATACAACAATCCAAGGCTCATGTGATTGAGAAGGGTTTAATCCTTGGACAAGTCAGACTGATTTGATAATTTTGCCCCAAAAACTAACATCTTTTTCCTGATTTTACCAGTGTAGAGTATAAAACAAACGTATGGCAGCAAATCACGCTGCCATGTGTGTACCTATGCCACAATCTTGCACGTTCTTCACATGTAACCCAAAACGTAAAATGCAATTAAAAAACAAAACAAACGAACAAAAAAACAAATAGATGTTTCAGTTTCTTTGATTTTTTTTTTTAACTATATCTCCTGGAATAGGATTAGTTTATTTGAATTTTAAGAATTGCTTTTGTTTTCTCATGGAGAGAATAATCTGAATGCTAAACACACAGAAGTACTCCTCTGCCTCTGTTGGTCTCGGTATCAACCACCCTCATTCCAGCTTTACCTAAATGGCTAAGTTCTTTTCAGAGAGAGAACTGGGAGGTGGGGCATTGAGAACTATCTATTATATACAAATATTTTATCAAATCAACAGTATTTACAAAGAACACATAATATGACCCCCACAGCCATGTATATCTTTTTTATACTTTCTTTTTGTTTTTTTTTTTCTTTTTTCATTTTCTATTTCTCTTTTTCTATTTTTTGAGACAAAGTCTCACTCTGTCCCCCAGGCTGGAGTGCAATGGTGCAATCTAGGCTCACTGCAACCTCTGCCTCCTGGGTTCAAGCAATACTCCTGCCTCAGCCTCCCTAGTAGCTGGGATTACAGGTGTGCACCATGATGCCCAGCTAATTTTTGAATTTTTTAGTAGAGATGGGGTTTCACCATGTTGGCCAGGCTAGTCTCAAAGTCCTGACCTTGTGATCCACCCACCTCAGCTTCCCAAAGTGTTGGGATTACAGGCGTGAGTCACCATGCCTGGCCTACGCTTTCTTAAAATGGCAATGATGAACACACTCATGAAAATGACCCAGAGGTTAACCCACTCCATAATATAGAAAAGTAAGTAAAAATAGATAGACTATACATGGTGATCCATGCTTGGGCATTCTATCTTAATTAGAAATTATCAAGTTACCCCAAAATTATTATTTAATATTTGACCTAGGTTTTAAAATTAGCTAAAGAAGTAAAGTTAGCTAAAGATCTTGGGGATTATGTTTAAACCGATATATTACAGAACCTAACTACTATTTACATAAAAAATTGGTCAGGGTCTCACCTCACCTATAATCCCAGCACTTTGGGAGGCCCAGGCGTGTGGATACAAAAAAAAAAAAATTGGTCAGAATTGTGCTTTGTCTGGGCATGGTGGCTCACATCCATAACCCCAGCACTTTGGGAATTCAAGGCAGAATTGCTTTGAGCCAGGGAGTTCGAGACCAGCTTGGACAACAAAGTGAAACCCCATCTTAAAAAAAAAAAAAAAAATAGTTAAATGCATTATTTTGTTTTTCTTTTTTTTGGAGACAAGGCCTCTCTGCCACCCAGGCTGGAGTGCAGTGGCGTGATCATGGCACACTGCAGCCTCCACCTCCTGGGCTTAATTAATCTTCCTACTTCAGGCTTCCTAACAGCTGGGACCACAAGTGTACACCACCATTCCCAGCTTTTTTTTTTTTTTTTTCAAATGCTTTGTAGAGATGAAAAAGTCTCACTGTGTTATCCAGGCTGGTCTCAAACTTCTGGGCTCAAGCGATCCACCTGCCTCGGCGTCCTAAAGCACTAAAATTACAGGCCTGAGCCACCTTGCCCGGTCTATGTTTTTCTTAATCTTACTATCTCAAATTAGGTATCTATCATTCCCATGAATGTTTTTATGTCTTTATTACATATGTTGATGTATCCATAAACAATTTCTACTATTTTGCATTTCTTTTTGGGACAGAGTCTCACTCAGTCACCCAGGCTGAAGTGCAGTGGCACGATCTTGGCTCACTGCAAACTCCGCCTCCCAGGTTCAAGTGATTCTTCTGTCTCAGCCTCCCGAGTAGCTGGGACTATAGGCGTCCACCACCGCACCTGGCTAATTTTTGTATTTTTAGTGGAGATGGGATTTTACCATATTGGCCAGGCAGGTCTCGAACTCCTGACCTCATGATCCACCTGCCTCAGCCTCCCAAAGTGCTGGGATTACAGGTGTGAGCCATCACGCCCCCACCTTATTTTGCATATTTTAAAGCATTTTGTAAATGCTGTTACATTGCATGAATTCCTTTGCAATTTGCTTTTTTTCTTTGAGCTTATCTTTTTAAACCTTTTTATTTGGGAATAATTTTAGGTTTACAGGAAAGTTGCAAAAGTAATACAGAGAGTTACTGTATGCCTTTCAGTCAGCTTCTAATGTTAACACTATACGTAACTGTGGTACATTTATCAAAACTAAGAAATAAACATTGGAACAATACTATTAACTAGACTACAGACCTTATTCAGATTTCACCAGTTTTTCCACTAACGTTCTTTTCCAGGAGATACCACATTATGCTTAGCAGATTGCATTTTTGAGATGATGACACATGACATTCTAATTCATTCATTCTAACTGAAGTTGGAATCCCGTTGTTTGACCATACCACCATGCACTTACACTCCCATCCATAGGTATTCAGGTTGTCTCCAAATTTCTTTTACTGTTACAAACAACGGTGTCCTTGTCTTGTAATTCTGTCCTTATCTTCTTTACACTGTCAGGAAACAGAGAGCATCTATCTATGATTTGTGATGAAGTCTAAGCCTGTACCTTCGAAACCTGGCTCTAACTTTTTCTTCTAGCCTCATCTTCGTCTCCCGCCAAACCTCCAGGTTCATGTCTGGGTTTTCCAGCTCTCGCCAATGTTTTCTTTTTCTTTCTTTTTTCTTTTCTAGCATCAGGGTCTCACTCTATCCAGGCTGGAGTACAGTGGCACGAACCTAGCTCACTTTAACCTTGAACTCCTGGGCTCAAGCAATCCTCCCACCTTAGTCTCCCAAGTACTAGGACTACAGGCACTTGCAACCATGCCTGGCTATTTTTATTTTTAATTTTTGTAGAGACGGGATTTTGCTTTGTTGCCCAGGCTGGTCTGGAGCTCCTGGGCTCAAGCAATCTTCCCGCCTCAGCCTTGCAAAGTGCTGCGATTACGGATGTGAGACACCATACCCAGCCTTCAGCCTTCCCTTTTCTGGACTTCTTTCTTACCCCACCAGCAGCCCCAGCAGTGGCTCTTTGAACGCTGTGCAATTTAAGAGTGTAATAGGGTTCGTAAGGAAAGCTTGGACTGGGCATGAAAGAGACTTAGATTCATGTCTATCTACCTCTTCATTTGACAAAGCGTTTCTAATTATCTTCCATGTGGCAGACACGGTGCTAGGTACCCAGAGGTTTGTCCTTAGACTCTGCCCTTTTCACTCCACATCTCAGGGAATCTTGTTCATTCTAACAGCTCCAACAATGAAATCCATAACTCCAGTCCAGACTTTGCTTCCTCAGCTCCTAACTCATGTATCTAACTGCTTCCTGGACATTCCCACTTCTCATAGGTAACCTCAAAGTCGATTTGTCCAAAAATTAGTTCATGGCTGGGTGCTGTGGCTCATGCCTGTGGTCCCAGCACTTTGAGAGGCTGAAGTGGGAGGATCCCTTGAGCGCAAGGATTCAAGAAATTTCAAGGCGGCTTCTTTCAATTTCTGTGGCTATCCAGTTGGAGACATGAAATTTGCAACCTGCTGTTAACCACAGACCACACTTAAGAGTAGCACCAAAGAGGCAACGGAACAGAATGTACATATGTGGTCCTTAGAATAGGAGGGCAGAAGGCAGAAAAAGATTCTTTTAAGCAAACACATAATAACCACAGCATCAATAACTATAAAAGCAATCAGTTCTCTGTACTGAGATGTGGGTAACCCAGGGCAGAGTGCAAAGGAGGCACTCAGGCCAGCCTGGGTGTCAGGGAAGGCACAAGACAGGTAGGATTGGGTGGGGGAAGCACTAGTGACCAGTGGGAAGGACACTCCAGGCAGAGAAACAAGTTCTGGAGACATTCAGCATCATATGGGTTAGGGGATGACCTTTCCTGTGATTTGATGGCTGCTTCTCTCTGAGCATCACCAGTAGTTTCCACGTGCATAAAACGAATATGATGATCCTTTCTTTGAAACACAAAAAAGGGGAGAAAGCATGAGCTTTGCCTATTACAAGCCTGGTACTTGCTAATGTTGCTGTTTTGTGTGTAAAATATACAGGAGCCAGAGCTGCCACAGACAGTGTAGTGTAGCACTTTGTGGGGGACAGCTCGCTGACCCAGGACTGGAGCCCAGAATGACCAGGGTTCTGGGAGGAACAGTGAAAATGGCAGTGGGGTGGGCAGCATGCCTGCCCCTGAGTCATTCCCAGGCCCAGGCCCAGGTCCAGGCCCTGAGTCATCCTAGGCCTAGAGACATACATGCAGTGTGTCTCTAGGATGGACTGTCAGTGGAGGATGGGGTGCAGTGTAAAGTTGGGGGAGGAGGCTGGACCCCAGGGCAAATTCCAGAATGCCCCAGGCATTCCGGATGTCCACACAAAAATCGGCTCAGAATTAAAAGGCTGAAAGGTGGGGCTGGCTCCTTCCTATTTTGATATGCTTTGAGGCACTTGATAAAGATGTTAATGGGATCATTCATAAATCAGGAAACGAATCCTCTGACGTGCTGATAGCTAATGAAGCACGTGAGAATCAGGAAGATTAAATCACAAATTTCAAAATATCAGGCTGGAATTTAATCCCAGACCTTGAGTCCAGACTTCATCTCAAGCAGATGGCATGGTTCGGCACATATCCCAACTGCAGTAGTCACATGGAAATGAATTCCCAGTGGTCCTTGCAGTTCACCCAAAGACAGCTTCTGGGAATGGGGCACGGAAATGGGAGGCCAGGGTGCAGCAAAGGCTTCCTGGAGCAGGTGACCCTACGGGAGAGTAGCCTATAATAGACACTCATTAAATGTTAGTAAAACAAATGGAGTTAGTAGATGAAGAAATGGGGGAAGAGCATTCCAGACAGAGATAATACAGGGCCACCTGGCAGGGTCAAGAAGACTTGTAGCCCCTTGGCATACTAAAGTGGGCAGTGGTAGCAGTCTGTCCACATGCAGGCTAGAAGGGGTGCATATCTATAAAGGACTTAATAATAGATCCAACTAAAAGTTGGTCTGCCTTTTATCATTGCTGTGCACCAGTGATTTTAAATAATGTCTGTTGAAATACTCCTCTTCAAAGGCTGGGAACGGTGGTTCACGCCTATAATCCCAGCACTTTGGGAGGCTGAGGCTGGTGGATCACCTGAGGTCGGGAGTTCGACACCAGCCTGGCCAACATGGTGAAACCCCGTCTCTACTGAAAAAATACAAAAGTTAGCCAGGCATGGTGGCATGAGCCTGTAATCCCAGCTACTTGGGAGCCTGAGGCATGAGAATCTTGAATCCAGGAGGCAGAGGTTGCAGTGAGTTAAGATCACACCACTGCACTCCAGCCTGGGCGACACAGTGAAACTCTGTCTCAGAAAAAGAAAAAAAGAAATACTCCTCTCAGAAAAAATCTTCTGTTGGTTTCAGTTCTAAATAATTGTTGTAGATACTGGATTTTATTTGTACATGTAAACTTCACACTAACATATTTTCATTAACAATCCTTTCTAAAATTTTTATTTATTTATTTATTTTGCATTCTTAGTCTTTGCAGTGATCCTTTAATAAACATTGTATTCTATGTGGAAGTTCATTTGGAGAATGCTAAGTTATATGGTCACACTAACACCCACATTTGGAGCCCACTTTAGGCAAGGGTCACATGTTCAACCCTGTGGTATTAGATACATCCAAGTTTACACAGTAGATTCAAAATAAACAATCATGCGTAACTGTCAATGATGATAAGGACAAACAGGGCTTGACTTTTTTCAGTTCTGTCATTCTATGTAACCAATTGGACTTCTGTGTTAAAACAGTGGAACAGAGAGTGCAAACTGAGAGGCAAACCGTTTTTGTTTGTTACATGAAAATTTTTAGTTGGTATATGAAATATTTTACTGAATTTGAATAAAAATTTACCTTTGAAACGAAAACCTATTCCTTTAAATTTGTGAATGGTTTTAAAGTGAAAGATGAATAAGGGAAATAAATGTTATAGCCTAAGTATTATCACCTTAATTGTACTTTTGTACATGTTTTGGTTTCATTTATTTATTTTTTGGGGGGACAGAGTTGCCCTCTTGTTGCCCAGGCTGGAGTGCAATGGCGTGATCTCAGCTCACTGCAACCTCCGCCTCCTGGGTTCAAGTGATTCTCCTGCCTCAGCCTCCTGAGTAGCTGGATTTACAGGCATGCATCACCACACCTGGCGAATTTTGTATTTTTTTTAGTAGAAACCAGGTTTCTCCATGTTAGTCAGGCTGGTCTCAAACTCCCGACCTTGGGTAATCCACCTGTCCTGGCCTCCCAAAGTGCTGGGATTACAGAAATGAGCCACCATGCCAGGACTATGTTTTGGTTTCATTAAAATTTAATTGTTGGTTGCTGGATAATCATTTACATAAGGGAGTGTATCAGACTGTAAGGAAAGGATCAAAATTTAAACAGGTAGATGTGAAAATGATTGAAATAAATAGTTGTGCATTTTTCATTTTTTGGAACCATACTATTAATTTTATATATTTATTTTATGATGTGAGTATATATACAAAGTTTTGGCAAATAACATTTTCACTTTTACCTTTCCGTTTTCTGGCCATTATTATAATTCGTTTTAGTTTATGATCATTTGAAAATATAAAATTTGAATTATGGAAATAATTTTATCTTTAGAGGAGGGGGTGTGAAAAATGATCTGTTCTGTGTGTCAAATATAATGCATTCCACAAATACTTCCTAAATGCCAAGTTGGGAGAAACACTAGGTATGTGGGAACTGAAAGACACTTCAAATGGGAGTCGGAGATGGCCCCAGGAGGAGGTGAAACTGGAGTTGCCAGCTGAGCAGGTGTCAGCCATAGAATCATTAGCCAGTGTTTCTCAAGGGCCTGCTCTCAGCCCCACTCCATGCTAGTAGCTGGGGACCCTAAGATACCATAAGACCCTTCTTACCCCACTGGTTATAATAGAGCCAATGTCCCTGCTCTCACCAATGGCGCACTTGTCTATCAGTACTCCAGATCCTGTCCTTTCTTGATTCATCAATGACTTTGCTCTTATAATTGAGCCCTCTCTTTCTGTATCAGTTTCTCCTTTGGGGAAGCCTCATGGGCCTATCATAGGCCCTCCCTTAACTGCCGCGTCATTTTTCTGCTCTCATTCATAGAAAAACTTCTTTGAGTTGTTTGGAGACAGTGTCCCACTCCATCAACTCCTGTTCCCTTTGCAGCATGCTCCAATCCGGCTTCCATCCTACTGCACTTGGTTTTGCCAAAGTCATCAGTGACCTCTGTCTTGCCAAATCCAGTAGTCACTTACCTGTTTAACTCAACTTGTCAGTCTCTTTGGAGGACTTTGCTGTTCCCCTGGGCCTTAAATGTAGGAGTCCCCAGGCTCTGTCTTCTGTCCTGTCTTCAAACTACCTCTGGAGTTGATAGCATCCGCTCTAATGGCCTTATAACTACCATCTCTATACTGACAATGCCCAAGTTTACATGTACAGCCCTGACCTTCTCTAAGAATAATTAATAGACATCTCAAAATCGATGTCGAAAATGGAAGTCTTGTTTCAGCCACCTCCAAATCTGCTCCTCTTCCTATCTTTCCATATACCAAGCGCCACAATCATCACACAGTTGCTCAAGCCAATAATCTAGGAGCCTCTTTGATTCCTCTTTTTCTCCCTCCCTACCCACTTCTGGTCCCTTACAAGTCCTGGTTTTCATTCTTTTTTTTAAGAAATGGGGTCTCACTATGTTGCCAAGGCTGCAGTGCACTGGCTCTTCACAGGTGCAGTGATACCGTTACTGTTCAGCACAGGAGTTTGGAACTGCTCCGTTTCTGACCTGGGCCAGTTCATCCCTCTTTAGGCAACCTGCTGGCGCCCCACTCCTGGGAGTTCACCATACTGATGCTGAACTTAGTGTGAATGCCCAATCAGCACAGCACACTACAACCTGGAACTCCTGGGCTCAAGTGCTCTCCTGCCTCAGCCTCCTGAGTAGCTGGGACTACAGGTGGTGGGCACCACCTCCATGACAAACACTGACATCCCTTTCTTAGACAGCTCCTTTAGATTTCTTTCGTTCTTTTTTCTTTTTTTGAGGCGGAGTCTCGCTCTGTGGCCCAGGCTGGAGCACAATGGCACGCTCTCGGCTTACCGCAACCTCTGCCTCGCAGGTTCAAGCGATTCTTCTGCCTCAGCCTCCTGAGTTAGCTGGGATTACAGGCGTGTGGCACCATGCCCTAATTTTTGTATTTTTAGTAGAGATGGGGTTTCACCATGTTGGGCAGGCTGGTCTCAAACTCCTGACCTCATGATCCGCCTGCCTTGGCCTCCCAAAATGCTGAGATTACAGGCGTGAGCCACCGTGCCCAGCCTGCTCCTTTAGATTTCTAACTGCTGTCTCTGCATCCCTCTTGCCCTTTATAATTGATAAGGAGCCAAACGGTTTCTTTTAAAAAACATGTATCAGATCATACCAATTTCCTGTTTAACATCCATCAGTGCTTAGAATCTATCACACTTAGAATAAAATCCAAACCCCCTTCTATGGACTTCAAGGCCCTATCCCTCTGTCCTCGTGTCACTGCCCTTGTGGTATCACTGTGGTCGCCCTGCCTTCAATTTCCTTCTAACACTATCCGGCTCTTTCTTGCCTTAGAGCCTTTGGCCCTTCCTCTGGATGGCTCCTTTCAGGCATGTAGCTTTAAGCCCACATTTCTCTGTTTCGGTTTTCCATAGCACTCACCACCATCTAAAATTATAATAGTTATAAACTTTATTACTCATTTCTTGTCTGCCCACGTAAGATGGAGATTGACAGCAAGGACTTTGTTCTTCCTGTTTACGATTTTACCCCTAATTCAGAGGTCAGTGCCCAACACATACTGGGCACTCAGTAAACACTGTGGAATAAATAGGTTGTGCCATGAAGCTCCCAGTCTTCAGTTTTTTTTCATTTTTTTTATTTTTTTGAGACGGAGTTTCGCTCTTGTTACCCAGGCTGGAGTGCAATGGCAGATCTCGGCTCATTGCAACCTCCGCCTCCTGGGTTCAAGCAATTCTCCTGCCTCAGCCTCCCGAGTAGCTGGGACTACAGGCGCGCGCCACCATGCCCAGCTGATTTTTTGTATTTTTAGTAGAGACGGGGTTTCCCCATGTTAACCAGGATGGTCTCGATCTCTCGACTGCGTGATCCACCGCCTCGGCCTCCCAAAGTGCTGGGATTACAGGCGTGAGCCACCACGCCCAGCCTCCAGTCTTCTTCAGTTTTTGTACAGACAAGGCACAGAGGTGCCCGGCCTGTAGCAGAAAAGCTCCAGCCCTCCCAAAGTTTATGGCAAGATCCCGACCTGGTAGAGTGCTGGCGGAAGCTCTCCTCTCGGCAGAAGTCCCTACACCTGGCCTTGCCTCTCTCTCCAGCCTCCTCCTGGCTGGAGTCTGAGACCTGCGCCTCCCCAGCCTCCACTTGGGTGAAACGGTAGCTCAGACTGAAGGGTGGAATGGGTCGGTTGGGTGGGCTGACAAAAGTCCTTTAAGAAGCGGTCAAGGCCTCCGGTGGCTGTCAGTGACGCTGCCTTGGTTGGGGCTTGCTGAGGGCCCGTGGGCGGCCTGGGGCAGGGCGGGGTCGGCGCAGGGAGGGATGGGTGGGGTTGACTCCGCCCCCTAGCGCAGCTGTAAATAGGTAAATAGAAGGTGATTGTGGCGTGGTGATGTCGCGATACCCGCTTGAGACGCCGTGGTGGCAGGTTCCCCGTCTGTTCAGCAGAGAGCATAGGCCCCACCAAGTCTTCATGTACAGCCGCGCGCAGGCTGAGATGGAGCAGGAGGCTCGGGAGCTGAGCCGGTGGCAGGCGGCGCACGAGGCCGCCCAGGTGAGTCAGGTGTCGGCCCCTGGCAGGCCGGGGAGGGTCGGCGGGGCGGGGAGGCCGTGGAGGAGAAGGGAGGCCAGGGAAGCAGAAACCCGAGGGGAGGGGTTGCAAAGGGAAGGGTAGAAAGGGAGGGTTGGAAGATTGAGGTGTAAATCATACGTCGTTTATTCCAATAATGTTCGCCCAGCTGTAGAGCTCGTGTTGGGCGCGTGGAGGGTAAGAAGGTCCCAGGCAACTTTCTGGCGAGGGACGTGAGGAACAGCAAAGATCAGGTGAGGAAGTGAGCAGAAAACGACCAGGAAAAAGAACCAAAAACGTTAATTGGAGCCCTACTAAGTGGAAGGCTTTTGCTGGACCCTTGGAATATGATGATGAATTTACCATGAAACAGATATATATAAAATTTTATTAATAAATCATTAGCTGCTGCCAGGCACTCACTCCTGTAATCCCAGCACTTTGGGAGGCCGAGGCGGGTGGATCACTTGAGGTTGGGAGTTCAAGACCAGCCTGGCAAACAAGGTGAAACCCCGTCTCTGAAAAATATAAATAAATAAATTGGAAATGTACAGCATACAAGGAGAAGTCGTGGATGCATGGGAACAGATACCAGAGGTGTTTGACCTGATTTGAGAGCTTAGGAGACAGCTGAGAATCTGGTCTGGGACTAGAGAACAGAACTGGTCAAGTGAAGGTTTTCCAGGTCTGAGACCAGAGGCTGTCTGCTTCCTCTTAGGAGGAACTAAAATACCAGTGTCTAGACAGTGATGGGGGGAGGGGTGGGGAGGTGGGGGAGCACCCAGAGACACCATTAAGGTCATTCAGGGCTTGCTTATTCCAAGAGCAATAGGAAGCCATTGATGAGTTTAAACATGATCTGGCTCGATTAGATTTGCATTTTCAAAGGAGTGCCCTAGTGGATGTGGGCTGGATTCAAGGGCAATAGTTAGAAAGCTTTTGTGATAATCCAGGTTTCTCTAAAATTAATTAAATTAAAAATAAAACAAGATCTTCCCAACTCTTCTAGGGTTTTTTTTTTTTTAAAAAGAACCTTTCATCTATAGCTAAAACCACATAATCAAACCTATCAAAATTGCATATATTTTTTATTATTTAATATATTAATAATTAACATATTACTTTAATATTGTCATATATTATATATAGAGAGCCAGGGTCTTGGCTCTTGTGAGGCTGGGGTGCAGTGGTGTGATCTGGGCTCACTGCAACCTCTACTTCCCAGGATCAAGCGATTCTCATGCCTCAGCCTCCCAAGTATCTGGGATTACAGGTGTGTGCCACTCCGCCCAGTTAATTTTTTGTATTTTTAGTAGAGTTGTTTTGCTATGTTGGTCAGGCTGGTCTCTAGCTTCTGCCCTCTGGTGATCCACCCGCCTCAGCCTCTCAAAGTACTGGGATTACAGGCATGAGCTGCCTCGCCCAGCGGATAAATCCTTTAAATCCTAGCTATTCCTAAATGTACTTTGTAGCTGGATTGTTGAAACCAGAATTTAAGACCACACACTGCATCTGGTGATTATGTCCCTTGAGTCTCTGAAGTTAGAAGAATAGTTTTATTTTTTCATGATTGGGATTTGGTTTTTCATGATGCTAACTTTTGTGTTACAGGATGTTCCTTTTGGAGATACCAGATTGCTTCCTCATGATATAATTTAGCTTTATCTTCTGTCACTGGTATTACCTTTAGTTAGGATTAGATCTTACAGTTTAATTGGATTCAAGATTTTTGGCAAGAGTGCCTCATGTGTACGGTAGGCTCCATCTTGTATTACATCAGGAGACACATCTGGCTACCCGAATTTGGTGATACTTGTATTAAGGTAGTGAAAAGCCTAATTCAGCTCTCTATTAAAGTTGACCCTTAGGTCAGAAAGTAATCTGTGTGATTCTGCCTTGTATGTATCCAATGTCCAGTACTCTACCAGCTATTCGTCTAATTTTTTTTTTTTGGACACAGAATCTTGCTGTTGCCAGGCTGGAGTGCAGTGGTGCAATCTCAGCTTACTGCAACCTCTGCCTCCTGGGTTCAAGCAATTCCCCTGCCTCAGCCTCCTGAGTAGCTGGGACTATAGGCATGCACCATCTATCATGCCTGGATAATATTTTGTATTTTAGTAGAGAGACAGGGTTTCACCATGTTGGCCAGAATGATCTTGATCTCCTAACCTCATGATTCATCAGCCTTGGCCTCCCAAAGTGCTGGGATTACAGACATGAGCCACCATGACTGGCCAGGGTCACCTACTGGCTTTAACACCAAGTTAAAATTTTTCCTCAATTAAATTTCTTTAGGGGTTGCAAAATAAATTTTATTTTCCTTTTTTTTTTTTTTCTTTTTTTTTTGAGACGGTCCCACTCTGTCCCCAGGCTGGAGTGCAGTAGTGTGATCTCAGCTCACTGCAACCTCTGCCTCCCATGTTCAAGCAATTCTCGTGCCTCAGCCTCCTCAGTAGCTGGGATTAAAGGCGAGAGCCATTGTATCTGGCAGCAAAATAAATTTTCTAATTCCACCATTCATTCTATGTTTATTAGTTTGTATTCTTCTGTAAAGTAGGAAGTAGGTTTTAACTGTAGTCATTTGGTAATTTTGAAATGATTTTTTAGAGAGGCAGAATAAATGCTTAATTTATTCACTTCAATTAGCAATGTTCAAAGTTTGGAAAATAGCGGGGCTTTTGTCACTTGAGGCTGCAGTGAGCCATAATGATACCACCGCATTCCAGCCCAAATGAGCTGTGATTGATTGCACCACTCACACCTCAGCCTCTGGAGTAGCTCGGACTACAGACACTTGCCGCCACACCTGGCTATTTTCAATTTTTTTTTTTTTTTGAGATGGAGTCTGGCTCTATTGCCCAGGCTGGAGTACAGTGGCATGATCTTGGCTCACTGCAACCTCCGTCTCCAAGGTTCAAGCAAATCTCTGCCTCAGCCTCCGGAGTAGCAGGGATTCTGTAGGCACCTGATACCATGCCTGGCTAAATTTTATATCTTTTAGTAGAGACGGGGTTTCACCATCTTGGCCAAGCTGGTCTTGAATTCCCGACCTTGTGATCCACCTGCCTTGGCCTCCCAAAGTGCTGGTATTACAGGTGTATTCTTTTTTTTTTTTCCAATTTATTTATTTTATTGCATTTTAGGTTTTGGGGTACATGTGAAGAACATGCAAGATTGTTGCATAGATACACACGTGGCGGTGTGATTTGCTGCCTTCCTCCCCATCACCTACATCTGGCATCTCTCCCCTTGCTGTAACTCCCCAACTCCCCACCCCCCACCGTCCCCCCCCATTTCGCCCCAACTGACCCCAGTGTATAGTGCTCCCCTCCCTGTGTCCATGTGTTCTCACTGTTCAACACCCGCCTATGAATGAGAACCTGCGGTGTTTGATCTGCTGTTCTGTCAGTTTGCTGAGAATGATGGTTTCCAGGTTCATCCATGTCCCTACAAAGGACACAGACTCATCGTTTTTGATGGATGCATAGTATTCCATGGTGTATATGTGCCACATTTTCCATGTTCAGTCTATCATCGATGGGCATTTGGGTTGGTTCCAGGTCTTTGCTGTTGTAAACAGGGCTGCAATGAACATTCGTGTGCATGCGCGCGGCCAGGCGCTTGGCGCCAGAAGCGAGAGCCCCTCCGGGCTCGCCCCACCCCCACCCCCGCCTCGCCCAAGGCCGGCGGGGACTGGGGAGGGGGGTCCGCCGCAGGGGGCCTCCCACTTATTCTACACCTCTCATGTCTCTTCACCGTGCCAGACTAGAGTCAAGCTCAACAGGGTTTCTTTCCCCGCTGATACCGCCAAGCCCGTTCCCTTGGCTGTGGTTTCGCTGGATAGTAGGTAGGGACAGTGGGAATCTCGTTCATCCAAGGTGTATTCTTTTTTATTGCAAGCATTTAAACCAGTAGATTTTCCCCTTATCACTGCTTTTGCTGCATTCCATAAGTTTTGGTAGTTATGTTTTCCTTTTTATTGGTCTCTAAGTATTTTCTGGTTTCTGTTGTACTTTTTATTTGACACATTGATTGTTTCAGAGAATGCTGTTTAATTTCCACAGATTTGTAAATTTTCTAGTTTATCTGGTTGTGGGTCAGGGAAGATACTTTGTACGATACGTTTTTTTTTTGTTTTTTTTTTTTTTTCTTTTTTTCTAAAACCGGCAAGAGAAAAGTGTCTTTCTGTTTAAATCTATCAAGACCTAATTTGTATTCTTCTGTAAAAGTAGGAAGTACTGTATGGTTTTCTAAAGAATGGCCCATGGGCACTTTCAAAGAATGTGTATTCTGCTATTGAGTAGAGTGTTTCCGTGTATGTCTGTTAGATCTAGTTGGTTTTTTTTTTTTTTTTTGAGACGGAGTTTCGCTCTTGTTACCCAGGCTGGAGTGCAATGGCGCGATCTCGGCCCGCAACCTCCGCCTCCTGGGTTCAGGCAATTCTCCTGCCTCAGCCTCCTCAGTAGCTGGGACTACAGGCACGCGCCACCATGCCCAGCTGATTTTTTGTAGTTTTAGTAGAGACGGGGTTTCACCATGTTGACCAGGATGGTCTTGATTTCTTGACCTCGTGATCCACCCGCCTCGGCCTCCCAAAGTGCTGGGATTACAGGCGTGAGCCACCGCACCCGGCCTAGATCTAGTTGGTTTATTGTGGTGTTTGGATCTAAATATATACACAGCATATATTTGGATCATGTTTTTAATCCATTCTGCCAATTTGTCTTTTGGAAAGTATTATTCATTTACTTTCCAAAGTATTTTACTTGCGAGGAGGGATTTAATTCTGCCGTTTTGTTCCTCATTTCCAGCATTGTCCTTTTGTTTAATTGATCTTTTTTTTGACAGTGAAACTTAGATTTCCTTAGAACACAATTTCCTTTTGTATATATTCTTTATTTTTTTGAGACGTAGTCTCCCTCTGTCGCCCAGGCTGGCGTGTAATGGCTCGATCTCAGCTGACTGCAACCTTCACCTCCTGGTTCAAGTGATCCTCTTGCCTCAGCCTCCCCAGTAGCTGGGACTTCACCCAGCTAATTTTTGTATTTTTAGTAGACGGTGTTTCACCTTGTTGGCCAGGCTGGTCTCAAACTCCTGACCTTAAGTGATCCACCCACCTTAGGCTCCCAAAGTGCTGGGATTACAGGCGTGAGCCACTGTGCCTGGCCCCTTTTGTATGTATTCCTCTCTAGCTATTTTCTTTGTGGTTGCCATGAGGATTACATTTGACATCCTAGTTATAACATTCTAATTTGAATTTATACCAGGTTAACTTCAACAGCACAGAAAAACTGCCTCTGTATAGCTCAATTCCCACCTTTTTTCAGTGACTGATCTCTTAAAATTACATTTGTATGCATTGTATGTCAAAAAATAAAAGTATAAATTTTAATGCACTTTTAAATCATGTAGGAAACAAAAGTAGAGTTATCAATCAAAGTTATAATAATACTCACTTTTACAATTGTCCATATATTTACCCTTATCAGAAATTTTTCTTATGCCAGATTTCTTCACATGGCTTCAAGCTACTGCCTAGCGTTTCCTTTCAACCTGAAGGACTGCCATTAGCATTTCTTGCAGGGCATGTCTAGTGGTAATGACCTCTCAGCTTTTGTTTATCTGGGAATGTCTCATTTCTTCCTCATTTTGGAAGGACAGTTTTGCCAGATATAAGTTGGTTGATAGTTTTATGTTTTTCCTTTAGCACTTTGAATATATCAACCTGTGGTCTTTTAGTGTCCAAGGTTTTTGATGAAAGAGCTACTGGGAATTTTGGGGATCCCCTATAAGTGATGAGTCACTTCTTGATATTTTCAAGATTCTCTCTTTGTCTTGGGCTTTCAAGAGTTTTATTATAATGTTTCTTGGTATGGGCCTGGGAGTTTATCTTACTTGAATTGTGTTGAGCCACTTGGAATGTTTGTATTCATATTTGGAAGTCTCTTAAGTGGGAAGGGGTGGGGGTTGTAACATTGGGGGCTGAGTTGCAACAATGGCTGCCTACCTCTGTCTGCACCTCATAATCAGAAACAGCAAATAACAATCAGGACATAGATCCCCAATAGTTGGAGGACAAGGTTTTTATTGCCCACTCTGGCTCCTGCAAGCTGCATGTAAGTTGCTCCAGGAACATAGGGTGTGTATGGGTAGCCATTACCTACCTAAGAGTTTAGGTTGACCAAAATTAACTACAACTTACTCTCAAAGCCTTCCCTTGGAAGTTACAAGCCTTTAATACTCTGCATTGTTCCAAACAACTTACAGCAGACACGCTGCCAGTGCGATAGTTATCATGCTGGTGATACGGGGTCCTGGTGCTTCCTACCCTGCCATCTTCCTTGATGTCACTTCCTGCCTCCTTTGACCCAGTCCTAATCTTTGAAAGCTCCCTTATTTTCTGGCACAAAATGTACCAGGCTCCCTTCAACCTTCCTTTTTTTTCTCAGTCTTGGAGTCAGGAAATTCTTGGTCTAACTTTTAGCAAGGAATAGAATTAGAGACAAGTCTAAGCTCTAGAGGCACGCATTGTTATTTTTTTGAGACCGAGTCTCACTCTGTCACCAGGCTGGAGTGCAGTGGCACAATCTTGGCTCACAGCAACCTCTGCCTTCCTGGTTCAAGTGATTCTCCTGCCTCAGCCTCCTGAGTAGCTGAGACTACAGGCGTGCGCCACCATGCACAGATAATTTTTGTATTTTTAGTAGAAATGGGGTTTCACCATGTTGGCCAGGATGGTCTTGATCTCTTGACCTTGTGATCCACCCTCTTTGGCCTCCCAAAGTGCTGGGATTACAGGTATGAGCCACCATGCATTGTTACTAGAGTCACAATTTCTAATGGACAGAGTTAGAATATGTATATATATATGTGTATATATATACATATATATATACACACACAGATTGTGAATTTGTATAGAATATTTTCTATTTAAATTTAGCATTATTATTTTTTTTTTGAGACTCTGTCACCCAGGCTGGACTGCAGTGATGTGATCACAGTTCCCTGCAGCTTTGACCTCCCAGGTTCAAGTGATCTTTTCCATTTCAGCCTCTTGAGTGGCTGGGACCACAGGTGTATGCTACCATCCCTGGCTAGTTTTTTTTTTATTTGTAGAGGTGATGATTCCCTAGGTTGCTCAGGCCTGGCCTCAAGCGATCCTCCCACCTGGGCCTCCCAAAGAGCTAGGATCATAGGCATGAGTCACCATGCCCAGCAACTCTAACTTATTTTAAACTATATTACTAAAAATAGCACTCAAACAGAAAAGTGAGTATAAGTACAGCTTCCACAAAGTAATGAACTCTTATAAAGTAAAAACCTGTGAAACTATGACTCAGGTCAAGAAATAGAATCTCCTGGCCGGGCGCGGTGGCTCAAGCCTGTAATCCCAGCACTTTGGGAGGCTGAGGCGGGTGGATCACGAGGTCAAGAGATCGAGACCATCCTGGTCAATATGGTGAAACCCCGTCTCTATTAAAACTACAAAAAATTAGCTGGGCATGGTGGCGCGTGCCTGTAATCCCAGCTACTCAGGAGGCTGAGGCAGGAGAATTGCCTGAACCCAGGAGGCGGAGGTTGCGGTGAGCCGAGATCGCGCCATTGCACTCCAGCCTGGGTAACAAGAGCGAAACTCCATCTCCAAGAAAAAAAAAAAAAGAAATAGAAGCTCCTCCAGTGCGCCTTTCTTACCTTTGCCCCATCCCCTTACTCTCTAATATAATTCCTATCCTGTTTTCTGGATGTAACTTATTTGAATTTCTTTATTTCTGACCTGTGATGTTCCTGTAACTTTGCTGCAAAAGTTGTAATTGCTTTTAAGTTTTGCCTTCTTTCCTTCCTTCCTCTTCCTCTTCCCTTCCCTTCTCTTCCTTTCTTTTCCTCTTTCCTTTTCTTTCTTTTTTTGATGAAGTCTCACTCAGCTGCCCAAGCTGGAGTGCAGTGGTGCAATCTCAGCTCACTGCAACCTCCACAGTTTCAAGCGTTTCTCCTGCCTGAGCCTCCTGAGTAGCTGGGGCTGCAGGCATGTGCCACCACGCCCAGCTAATTTTTGTATTTTTAGTAGAGACGGGGTTTCACCATGTTGGCCAGGATGGTCTTGAACTCCTGACCTCAGTGATCCACTCACCTTGGCCTCCCAAAGTGCTGGGTGCTGGGATTACAGGCATGAGCCACTGCACCGGGCCTCTTTCTTTCTTTCTTTCTCTCTCTTTCCTTTCTCTCTCTCTCTCTCCTTTCTCTTTCTTTCCTTCTCTCTTTCTTTCTTTCTCTTTCTTTCTTTCTCTTTCTCTTTTTCTTTCTTTCTCTCTTTCTCTCTCTCTTTCTCTCTTTCTTTCTCTCTCTCTCTCTTTCTTTCTTTCTTGTGTTTGAATGTTGTTACGTTTACCCTTGATTTGTACGACAATTTTCTGGTGATATTTTTTGAAAAAAATTGCAATCTTCAATTTGTCTTGATAGTTTGGTATCTTATGGATACTTTGGGGGTTTTTTGTTTGTTTTGTTTTGTTTTTTTGAGACAGTCTCACTCTGTCACCAGGCCGGAGTGCAGTGGCATGATCTTGGCTCACTGCAACCTCTGCCTCCTGGGTTCAAGCAATTCTCTGCCCCGGTCTCCCGAGTAGCTGGGACTACAGGCATGCGCCACCATGCCCAGCTAAGTTTCGTATTTTTAGTAGAGATGGGATTTCACCATCTTGGCCAGGCTGGTCTTGAACTCCTGATCTCGTGATCCACCTGCCTTGGCCTCCCAAATTGTTGGAATTATAGGCATGAGCCACCGTGCCCGGCTGGCTACTTTTGTTGTTGTTGTTGCTTGTTTTTTTTGTGACAGGGTCTGTGTCAGCACAGACTGGAGTGCAATGGCCCGATCTCAGCTCACTGCAACCTACACCTCCTGGGCTCAAGTGATTCTCCTGCTTCAGCCTCCCCAGTAGCTGGGACTACAGGCACATGCCACCACACTCAGCTGATTTGTTTTTCCTTTTTGAAACTTCTGAGCTCAATCAATCCACCTGCCTTGGCCTTTCAGAGTGCTGGGATTACACAGTTGTGAGCCACTGCACCTGGCCTACTGACAGTTTTAAAAATATGATTCTTGGCTCCTATCCTATTTTAAGACCTTCTACTACCAATCTTTCTTTCTTTTTTTTTTTTTTTTTTTTTTTTTGAGACGGAGTTTCGCTCATTACCCAGGCTGGAGTGCAATGGCACGATCTCGGCTCACCGCAACCTCCGTCTCCTGGGTTCAGGCAATTCTCCTGCCTCAGCCTCCTGAGTCACTGGGATTACAGGCACGCGCCACCATGCCCAGCTAATTTTTTGTATTTTTAGTAGAGACGGGGTTTCACCATGTTGACCAGGATGGTCTCGATCTCTTGACCTCGTGATCCACCCGCCTCGGCCTCCCAAAGTGCTGGGATTACAGGCTTGAGCCACCGCGCCCGGCCTACCAATCTTTCTTATCCTTCATGCAAGTCATCAAGGAATATTGCGCCTGACTTCCAGACAACCCCTATCCCTTTTATGTATAATTTGGAGTTCGGGCTGGGCACAGTCGCTCACGCCTGTAATCCCAGCACTTTGGGAGGCCGAGGCAGGCAGATCACCTGAGGTCAGGTGTTTGAGACCAGCCTGACTAACATGGAGAAAGCTGTTTGTACTAAAAATACAAAATCAGCCGGGTGTGGTGGCACATGCCTGTAATCCCAGCTACTTGGGAGGCTAAGACAGGAGAATTGCTTGAACCTGGAGATGGAGGTTGTGTGAGCCGAGATCACACCACTGCACTCCAGCCTGGGCACCAAGAGCAAAACTCTGCCTCAATATTTAGAGTTTGAACATTATCTCAGAGTTTTGCTGAAGGTGTAGGTTATGAGATGTTTTATTTGCTCTCTTTGTTGCTTTGCATGTAATAAAAAGCAAAAAACATGTCCGAGGGAAAGTGGCATGAGTTACATTTAGGCTTTCTTGGGGCTTGTATCAGCCGGACCTATTAGAAAGGCCAAGCTGAAAAATGGTTGGAGGCAGGAGAATTCAAGCAAGAGACGGAGATAGAGGGCTGGATTAGGATGGGGTCTGGGGATGAAGAGGAGGAACATATGGAACTGGAATTTGAGCAAGGGTAAAAATCACCTGACTGTCTCTCTCCCCAAGGATAACGAGAGCTCGGCTCCCATCTTGAACGTGGCTTCATCTACCGGAAGCTCTGGAGTGCACCCCTCTTGGAACCACGGCCTACCAAGCGTTCAGCACTTTCCTCATAGCACAGGGATGCTGGGGCCCCCCTTGGTGTCTGTGGAGGTGCCGGGGCACAATGTGGATGAAGAGGGGCCCCTGTTTAGCATGGCACTGCCTGAGCGTGATGTCAGCTACTGCCCCCAAGTGACCCTCCCTCCTTCCCGGGTGATTTACAGTCAGGGAGTGTCTCCCCCTCAGCAAGGGATGACGATGTTCAATGAGCCTCAGATAATGCCTGCAGTTGAGCCCAATATTCCAGGAGTGGCCGGGGCCTTCAGTGGCAATCTAAGCATGCACCCCAGTGGGCTGCCAGTCTCGGCTTCCACTGGAATCCCAATGATGTCCCATGCTGGGGGCCCTACCATGCCTTACCCTGGCCTCTCGACAGCACCTTCTGATGAAACAGCATTGGCCCCAACCATGCCATCCACGGAGGCCCAGGCAGTGCCCCCCTCTGTGGCTCAGATGTTGCCCCGACAAGACACCCATGACCTTGGGATGCCCCCAGCTGAGTCCCAGTCATTCCTGGGTTTAGGATCTCAGGACTCTCTTGTGAGTCAGCCAGACTCCCAGGAAGGCCCATTCCTACAGAAGCAGCCCACACCTGCTTCACAGGAAACAGAGCAGAACTCCAGGCCTCAGGAAAGGACTGGGAGAGGGGACTCCTCAGAGGCCAGGCCTTACTGCTGCAACTACCAGAACTGTGGAAAAGCTTATACCAAACGCTCCCACCTCGTGAGCCACCAGCGCAAGCACACAGGTGAAGGAGGTGTCAGGTGGGGTGGAGACGGAGGAGTCTCTGGGCTTTACATTTGTCCTCGGCCCCTGGTGGATAATTGTTTGGGATGAGTTTTTCATCTTCCAAGCTTGGAGCTAAGCTAGACTGGCCCCCTGACTTGCCATCCGGGAGGACTGTGCCAAGATACCTGGGCGGGCCCTCCTGAATACATTGCCCCTCCCTGGTTCCCTGGACCTTCCCTTTTGAATCCTCAACCTGGACGGCTCTGCCTCATAGAGTCAGACCCCTTCCTACTTCTATTCTAAATTCCCTTTCTCCCTTGTCATTCCCAGGTGAGAGGCCCTATTCGTGCGAATGGGAAAATTGTCAGTGGTCTTTCTTCCGTTCTGACGAGCTTAGACGACATTTTCGGGTACATACCAGATATCGACCATATAAATGTGATCAGTGCAACAGAGAGTTCATGCGATCTGACCATCTTAGGCAACACCAGAAGACTCATCGGCCAGGACCCTCAGACCCACAGGCCAACAGTAGAGAGCAGGACGGTGCTCCTGCTCCTGGTCCTTAGGTCAGTCTCCTCATTCCAGCTTTTCTGCACAGCTCCTGCCTGCCTCTGCTGTCTAAGATCTTCTCCCCTGGGCAGCAAGAGTGAAACTCCATCTTGGGGGGTGAAAAAAGCTCTTTATTGGCTGGGGGGCAGTGGCTCATACCTGTAATCCCAGCTACTCAGGAGGCTGAGGCAGGAGAATCGCTTGAACCTAGGAGGCAGAGATTGCAGTGAGCCAAGATCACGCCACTGACTCCAGCCTGGATGACAGAGTGTGATTCCATCTCAAAAACAAAGCAAACAAACAAACAAACAAACAAAAAAGTTCTTTATTTCTTGTTGCTCCCCAGCTTAAAACCCTTTAGTGACTCCTTTGCCTGCCAAACAAAATCCAGTTTTCAGAGCCAGATTATTTTCCAATGCTGAATTTGCCACTGAATAGCCATGTGACCTTGGGAAAGGTCTCAGTTCACTATGCCTTGTTTCTTCTTCCAGAAAATGAAAAAAGCAGTTTTGGACTATACTGGACATGGCACATATAATGCATCAGGTTCTCCCTGGCACTCACTGGCCACGTACCCAGAGTTTCTGTTTCTTCCCACCACTTCACACACTTGGATGGAGTGGCCTAGCACAGGGCATGAGATCTGGATCCCAAGTTGCTGCTAGCAAACTTAGAAGTGTGGGGAAACTTGTTCATTTGAGACAGTCTTGCCCTGTCACCCAGGGTGGAGTGCAGTGGCGCGATCTCAGCTCACTGCAACCTCTGCCTCCCAGGTTCAAGCGATTCTTCTGCCTCAGCCTCCCGAGTAGCTGCGATTACAGGCAGGTGCCATCACACCTGGTTTATTTTTGTATTTTTTGTAGAAATGGGATTTCACCATGTTGGCCAGGCTGATCTCAAACTCCTGGCCTCAAGTGAAATACCTGCCTCAGCCTCCCAAAATGCTGGGACTACAGGCATAAGCCATGGTGTCAGGCTGGGAGTTAATATTTATGGGATGAAATATAACTAGTGGAAAATGGAGATTGGTTAGACTCAGGCAGATAAATTCCCCCTTTTCCTCTCCCTTTCATAAATTGTTGCATGGTACCACTTCTCCAAAGCAGTACCATCGATGGGGAGACCTCCCAAGTAGCTGGTGGACACAACTGCTGTGTCCTCCGTAAGGCTTGTCATGAAGCAGTCCCTGGCCTGCTAATACATCACCTCGCATTACTTCCCATTCTGCCTTTCTTCCATTTTCTCCTTTCCAAAGCCTTGGGTTTGCACCTCTCCAAATAAAACACCAATTCCTAGTTCTTGTTTTCAGGTTCTGTTTTCTAGGTGACTGAGGGCTAGGAGGGAAAGGAAGATCTAAGACTGGGGCAGATAAGGAAGAATCTCACTGTATTCTGCTCCTCCCACCTTCCTTAGGTCCCTGGACTACCAAGCACCAGATATTAAGTGGCCTCTCTTTCCCTGCTCTCCCTTGGGGTTAAGGGGATGATAATGACTATCCTGATAGCCAGGTAGTTTAGAATCTCATATCTAGACTCAGCAGGCCATTTTACTCCAGCAAACTGAAAAAGAGAAAGGATCTTGGCCAACCTATCAAGTATAAAGCTATAATCCCAACCAGGATCTGTGCCCCAGAGGTGGTCTCTTCCCTAAGAAGATGGTGCCTTCTATGGGTGTTTCCTGAACCCAGGCTGGTGCCGAGCACGGAAAGATGAAACAGAGCTGGTTTCTGTGCTCAAGAGACTGTCTTGATCTGGGGACTCAGAGGTCCGCCTCAGTACAGTGGCCATGGGGAAGAGGGGCCCCTAAATGGGAGCGTCAGAAAGGCTTTCTGGAGGAGGTAACCCCTGGGTCCAGTAAGGGTGTAACACATAGTTATCACTCAAATTTTGAAATAAACTAAACAGGTGAATGAAGAAGGAGAGGATTCCAAGCGGAGAACACTGGACCACACAACTGCTCAGAGGAAAGGCAGTCTTGAACTTCTACATTCATTCAGCAAATGTTTTTTGAGCCTTCAATACTGAACGCACCAAGGCTGTGGAGACCCATGGCGAGGAATAAGGAGATAACTAAAGGATGTGTCAGAGAAGAAACACTTCGGTGGAGGTGCCTCCGTCAGACCCGAAGGACTCATGGGGGTTAGCTGCACCTCCCATTTCTTGGACATATACTGCTGGACATGTCTCTATCTTCTGGAAACTGGCATAGACAGTAAGGATTCAGAGGTGCATGAAGGCAACCTGCCTCTGTAGAGCAGAAAGCTCATAGAAAACATTTATGAATGTGCCCAGTGCTGCCAAGGAGAGAAGCTGGACCTCTGCAGACTCAAGCTTATCTGGGCCCTGGGGAAGCCACACAGCCTTGGCTGTGCCTGCCCCTGGTCTCTTACCCCTACCCTGACCCCCCACCCCTACCCTGACCCTGCACTACTTCACTACCTTGATCTGTGTTACTAGTGACCTCAGTATACCTGGGATGGACATCCAGGTGCCCTCCATCCAAGCTCCCAAGTGAGGGGAGTGGACATGATTAAAAGAACAGAGGCAGAAGGGGCTCATTTATGACCATTCGCTAGCCCCAGTTTGAGGTCTTGGGTACTCATTTTCTTCCATTTCTCCCAGGGCACCTGATCCCTTCCAGGGAGCAGGCCATCTTGGGTTCACTGGGCTGGGGCTGATCTCTGTTCCCCAGCCCACCTGGCTCACACACAGCCTCGTGGGTAGGGTCAGTAGACGAAATTGTTTCTTGCAGGAATGTAAGATGAGAGGTCTGTTTTCGATCTAGTACTTTCACCAGGAAATGGACGTGGAGAGCATCAGAGTGATGAAGGGTATATGACGTGCACTGTAACCGTGGGCAAACAGGTTCCTGCTCTTGTGGAGGTCACGGTCTAGTGGAGGAGGGATGTTACCAGAAATGCACAAAGTGGGCTGGGCGCCGTGCCTCACGCCTGTAATCCCAGCACTTTGGGAGGCTGAGGCAGGTGGATCACTTGAGGTTAGAGGTTTGAGACCAGCTGGGCATGATGGTGGGTGCCTCTAATCTCAGCTCGGGAGGCTGAGATGAATAATCGCTTGAACCTGGGAGGCGGAGGCTGCAGTGAGCTAAGATTGCACCACTGCACTCCAGCCTGGGTGACTGAGCGAGACTCCGTCTCAAAAAAGACCTGTGAACTCTCTACTAGATTCTGTGAATCCTGTGGATGATGACTTGAGGCCAGGAGCTTGAGACCAGCGAGACCTTGTCTCTATAAAAAATGAAATTAAAACGAGAAAAAATAATTTACTAATACATTTAAAGCTTTGAGTTCTCCATCCTTCTCTGCAGAGGTAACCACTATACTGAATTTTGATTAATCTTGCCTTAGCTATTTATTGTTTTTATCACATACTGTATCTGTTCTTAAATAAAGTGATTGGTTTTATATGGCTTTCAACACACCTTTGTTCTGTTTGGGATTTATTGAACTTTTTCAATCTAAATGGTTATAGTCTTAATAAAATTTTGAAAAAATTTGGCCACTGTTTTGTCAAATTTTGGGGTTCTCTTCCATCTTCTATTTCTGACACACAGTCTGCCTATATGATGGGCCAGTTGATATTGTCCCTCAGATCACTGATGCCCTGTTCATTTTTTTCAGTCTTCTTTTTTTTTTTTTTTTTTTTTCCTTTTTGAGACTGAGTCTTGTTCTGTCGTCCGTGCTGGAGTGCAGTGGCACAATCTTGGCTCACACCAACTTCTGCCTCCCGGGTTCAAGTGATTCTCATGCCTCAGCCTCCCAAGTAGCTGGGACTACAGGTTTACCACCATACTGGCTAATTTTTGTATTTTTAGTAGAGACAGGGTTTTATTATGTGGGCCAGGCTGCTCTCGAACTTCTGACATCAGGTGATGCATCCACCTCAGTATCCCAAAGTTCTAGGGTTATAGGCATGAGCCACCATGCCCGGCCTCAGTCTTTTCTTTCCCTGCTTCATTTTAGATGTCTTAAAGCTCCTTGATCTTTTCTTCTGTAGCATCTAATCTGCTATTCCATTCAGTATATTTTTCATTTTAGACGTTGTATTTTTCATCTCTAGACATTCCATCTGGATCATTTTTAATCTTCCATTTTTCCCTTTATGCTCATGTTTTTCCTGTGTCTTCTTGGACATAAAAAAACATTTAGTGCTCCCTTCAGCAGCACATATACTAAAATTGAAATGATACAGACAAGATTAGCATGGCCCCTGTACAAGGATGACATGCAAATTTGAGACATTTCATGTTTTTCGAATCAAAACCACAATGAGATGCCATCTCACACCAGTCAGAATGGCTATCACTAAAAAGTCAAAAATAGGCCATTCTTTCTGAAACAAAAAAAAATGTAAAAAAGGTTTAAAAAGAAAAGTAGGCCAGGTGCAGTAGATCACACCTGTAATCCTAGCACTTTGGTAGGGTGAGTTGGGAGGATTGCTTGAGGCCAAGAGTTCAGGACCAAACCAACCAACATAATGAGACCCCATGTTTATTAAAAAAACGATCAAAGAAAAAAAGATGCTGGCAAGGTTGGGGAGAAAAGCTTATACACTGTTGGTGAGAGTAAAATAGTTCGACCATTGTGGAGAGCAGTGTGGCAATTCCTCAAAGACCTAAAAACGGAACTACCATTTGACCCAACAATCCCATTACTAGATAGATACCCAAAGGCATAGAGATCGTTCTTTCGTAAAGACACATGCACACATATGTTTATTGCAGTACTATTCACAATAACAGACATGGAATCAACCCAAGATACCCATCAATGGTAGACTGACTAAAGAAAATGTGATACATGTACACCATGAAGTACTATAGAGTCATAAAAAAGAACGAGGCCACGTCCGTTTCAGGAACGTGGATGGAGCTGAAGGCTATTATCCTTAGCAAACTAATGCAAGAACAGAAAGCCAAATACCACATGTTCTCACTTAGTGGGAGCTAAATTATGAGAACATATGGACACATAGAGGGGAACAACACACATTGGGGTGAGGGTAGGAGGAGGGAGAGGATCAGGAAAAATAATAGGTAATAGGCTTAAGACCTGGGAGATGAAATAATCTGTACAATAAACCCTAGTGACATGAGTTTACCTAGATAAGAAACCTGCACATGAACCACTGAATTTACAACTTATTTAAAAGCATATTTATAATGGCTGTTTTAGCATCCTTAGATGCCCCTTCCTTAATATTTGGTCATTTTGGGATCCTTATCAACTGAGTTTTTTTTCTCCCAGAGATTGGCTGATTTTTTTTTTTTTTTAAACTGGATACCAGACATTGTGAATTTACATTGTTGGTTGCTGGATTTTGTTTTATTCCTTTAAATAGTATTGACCTTCTTTTCCCCCCTGGCTTGAATTTACTTGAATCCCTTCGAGGCCTACTTTTTGAAGCTATTTTTTAAGCTAGGCAGAGCTGCCACTTTTCTAGGGCTAGTTGCCCCAGTACTAATGCAACATTCTGAGGATTTTGCCTGTTGCTCTGTGTATATCTTTGCAGTCTGGTGAGTGAAAACATGGGGAAACTGTCTCTATAAAAAATACAAAAATTAGCCGGGCACAGTAGGACATGCTTGTAATCCCAGCTACTTGGTGAGTTGAAGTGGGAGGATTGTTTGAACCTGGGAAGCAGAGATTGCAGTGAATTGAGATTGTGCAACTGCACTCCAGCCTGGGTGACAAAGCAAGTCCCTGTCTCAAAAATAAAAATAAAACATACATTATCTGAGGCATTTTTCAGAGTGGTTCTTTTTTTTTTTTTTTTTTTTTTTTGAGACAGAGTCTCACTCAGTTGCCTGGGCTAGAGTGCAGTGGGGTGATCTCAGCTCACTGTAGCTTCCCAGCTTCCCTCTCCCAGGTTCAAATGATTCTCGTTCCTCAGCCTCATGAGTAGCTGGGATTACAGGCAGGCACCACCATGCCCAGCTAATTTTTTGTATTTTTTTTTTTTTTTTTTTTT
>NW_022437002.1:16186353-16188438 GCF_009761245.1 Sapajus apella
TTTCACTCATGTTACCCAGGCTGGAGTGCAATGGCGCGATCTCGGCTTACCGCAACCTCCGCCTCCTGGGTTCAGGCAATTCTCCTGCCTCAGCCTCCTGAGTAGCTGGGATTACAGGCACGCGCCACCATGCCCAGCTAATTTTTTGTATTTTTAGTAGAGACGGGGTTTCACCATGTTGACCAGGATGGTCTCGATCTCTTGACCTCGTGATCCACCCGCCTCGGCCTCCCAAAGTGCTGGGATTACAGGCTTGAGCCACTGCGCCCAGCCTGAACGGGTGTTTTGAAGGTAGGACAGTTTCAAATGATGGCAAAATCCTGGAGACAGCTATAGAAGTGGGTGGCTGGGGTGGGCTAGAGGTGAAAGTTTTCAGAAATATGGAGTTTGACATAGGCAGGTGACGAATTCTTAGAGGAATGAGTTCAAGTGATCAAGAATGTAAGTGAAGTGACTCAGTGACAAGGAGTAAAACGGTGGAGGATCTAATGGGACAGTTTTGGTGAGGAGGAAGAATCATTGTAGCATAGCCAAAGGTAAGTAGGGTGTGGAGAATGGGAGGTCTTCACAAGGCAGAGGTGTGGGATTACAGGCATGAACCACCACACCTGGCCAGAATTATTATTATTATTATTATTATTTTTGAGATGGAGTCTTGCTCTGTCGCCCAGGCTGGAGTGCAGTGGCATGATCTTGGCTCACTGCAACCTCTGCCTCCCGGGTTCAAGCAATTCTCTTGCCTCAGCCTCCTGAGTAGCTGGGATTACAGGCACACACCACCATGCCCAGCTAATTTTGTATTTTTAGTAGAGATGGAGTTTCTCCATGTCGGTCAGGCTCATCTAGAACTCTTGACCTCAGGTGATCCACCCACCTTGGCCTCCCAAAGTTCTGGGATGATAGGCATGAGCCACTGCGCCTGGCCAGGGAATTCTTTATATATATATATATATATATAAAATTGTGTTTTAGGTTCTGGGGTACATGTGAAGAACATGCAAGACTGTTGCATAAGGTATATACATGGCAATGTGGTTTGCTGCCTTCCTCCCCATCACCTATATCTGGCATTTCTCCCCATGTTATCCCTCCCCAACTCCCCACACCCTGCTGTCCCTCCCTTGGTTCCCCCTCACAGACACAGTGTGTGATGCTCCCCTCCCTGCATCCATGTGTTCCTATTGTTCAACACCCACCTATGAATGAGAACATGCAGTGTTTGATTTTCTGTTCTTGTGTCAGTTTGCTGAGAATGATGGTTTCCAGGTTCATCCATGTCCCTACAAAGGACATGAACTCATCGTTTTTTATGGCTGCATAGTATTCCATGGTGTATATGTGCCACATTTTCCCTATCCAGTCTATCCAGAATTCTTAATATATTCTGGATACCAGACCGTTATCAGATACATGGTATTTTTGTTTGTGTTTGTTGTTTTTTCTTTTTCTTTTTCTTTTTTTTTTTTTTTTGAGATGGGGTTTCACTATGTTGGCCAGGCTGGTCTAGAACCCTTGGCTTCAAGTAATACACTCGCTTCAGCCTCCCAGTGTTAGGATTATAGATATGAACCACTGTACCCAGCCTGATACATGTTTTGCAAATACTTTCTCTACTCCATCTTTTCACTTTCTTAATGGAGTCCTTTGAAACACTAAAGTTTTACATTTCAGCAAGGTTCAATTTATCTGTTTTTAATTTAGTTGCTTCTGTTTTGGTGTCATTCTGATAGCCAGAGGAGGCAGACAAATCTCTAGGCAGATAGGGGCAGGTCCCCAGTGAAACCCCACCTTCACGCCAAAGACAATTTAAAGCCTGAAAGGCGGCCGGGCGCGGTGGCTCAAGCCTGTAATCCCAGCACTGTGGGAGGCTGAGGCGGGTGGATCACGAGGTCAAGAGATCGAGACCATCCTGGTCAACATGGTGAAACCCCGTCTCTACTGAAAATACAAAACATTAGCTGGGCATGGTGGTGCATGCCTGTAATGCCAGCTACTCAGGAGGCTGAGGCAGGAGAATTGCCTGAACCCAGGAGGCGGAGGTTGCGGTGAGCCGAGATCGCGCCATTGCACTCCAGCCTGGGTAAC
>NW_022437002.1:16188538-16215997 GCF_009761245.1 Sapajus apella
AAAAAAAAAAAAAAAAAAAAAAAAAAAAAAAAAAAAAAAGCCTGAAAGGCAAACTACACGTTAAATCCACAGACTGGATTGAGAATCTATCTTCCCATTTGGTGTGCTTTCTTCTGATTGATCCTCACTCTTCACCTATTTTACATAAACCTGCCCTTCCTGAATTGGATTGTTACACTGTTGTGCCCACTTTTGAATGGTGCCTTTGTTTTAGTCTTTTGCATACTCACAAACCAACTAGCACGCACTACCCCATTCTGAACCCATAATAGCCCTGGACCCAGTCACACTGAGGGAGATACCACTTGACTTTGGGTGGGGGACCACCCTCAGATCCCTTCTCCACTGAGAGCTGTTCTATTGCTTAATAAAACTCTTCTCTGTCCTTCTCACTGTTTTGATTGTCAGTGTAACCTCATTTTTCTTGGATGGGAGAAGAACTCAGGAATCGCTGAATGTGGGTAAGAGCTGTAACACAGGTGGGCTGGGACACACCTGGTCCAGCTGTGGGTTGAGCTGGTGCATAAGCTATGCACAGTCTTGTGGGCCGAGTGGTCAGGGTGCCTTCTGTGACAGGCCTGGGCCCAAGCAAAGCCTGGGTGGGGACATCACTGGCTATGGAAGTCTGGCTGGCAAAGTGTCCAAGAAAAATCCTACATCGATTTCAATAAATCACTGCATAATTCAGGGTCATACAGATTTACCCTTTTTTGTTTTGTTTTGTTGGAGATAGGGTGTCACTCTGTTGCCCAGGCTGCAGTACAGTGGCATGATCTCACTGCAACCTCTGCCTCCTGGGCTCAAGTGATCCTCCTGTCTCAGCCTCCCAAGTAGCTTGGACTTCAGATGCATACCACCACACCTGGCTAATTTTTGCATTATTTGTAGAGATCGGGCTTCATCTCTACAAATAATACAAAAATTAGCCAGGTGTGGTGGTGTTGCCAGGCTGCCCTTGAACTCCCGAACTCAAGCAATCCCCCTGCCTCAGTCTTCCAAAGTGCTGAGATTACAGGCATGAAGCACAGTGCCTGGTCAGCTCTGACATTTAGGTCTTTGGTCAGTTTAAGTTAATTTCCATATTTTGGAATTTTTTTTAAAGACACAGGATCTCACTACATTGCCCAGGCTGGTCTCAAACTCCTGGGCTGAAGCTGTCCTCCTATCTTTTGAGTAGCTGGGACTACAGGAGTAAGCCACTGCACCCAGAAATTTTTGTATTCTTTTGCATTGTGGACAGCTGTACCAGCATCATTTGTTGAAAAGACTATTCTTTCCCTACTGAATTGTCTTTGCACCTTTGTCAAAAATTATTTGACCATAAATGCATGGATTTATTTCTGGGTTCCCTGTTTTATTCCATTGAGCTATATGTCCACGTGTACACCACTACCATATTTTTTTTTTTTTTTTTTTTTTGGAGACGGAGTTTCGCTCTTGTTACCCAGGCTGGAGTGCAATGGCGCGATCTCGGCTCACCGCAACCTCCGCCTCCCGGGTTCAGGCAATTCTCCTGTCCCAGCCTCCTGAGTCACTGGGATTACAGGCACGCACCACCATGCCCAGCTAATTTTTCGTATTTTTAGTAGAGACGGGGTTTCACCATGTTGACCAGGATGGTCTCGATCTCTTGACCTCGTGATCCACCCACCTCGGCCTCCCAAAGTGCTGGGATTACAGGCTTGAGCCACCGCGCCCGGCCTACCATATTGTTTTGATTACTGTAGCTTTGTAGTAAGTTTTGAAATTAGAAAATATGGGTCCTCCAACTTTTTTCTTTTTTTTCCCCCGAGTTTGCTTGGCTATCCTGGATCCCTTGCTTTGATGTTGTGAAATATATATTCGGTCTTTGTTCAGTTTTCTGGCATACAACTCCAAAAATCCTTGTACTCTTCAAAGTGATACATGTCTTTTTACATGCTAATGATTGGCTGGTAGCAAGCAGCCTCTAATCAACTAATTAACTTCAGGAAGGGGAGTGGTCACAGGAAAGACCAAGGCATGATTAGAGAGTTAGCCACCCCCAAACCTCCTGGGAGGAAAGAGGGGCTGAAGGTTAAGTTGATTGCCAATGGCCAATGATTTAATCAATTATGCCTACATAAGGAAGCTTCCATAAAATCCCCAAAGGACTGGGTTTGGAGAGCTTCTGGATAACTGAACACATGGAGGTTCCTGGAGGGTGGTGCGCCCAGAGAGGCTGTGGAAGCTCCACATCCCTTCTCTCATACTTTGCCCTGTGCCTTTGTATCCTTTGTAATATCCTCATTCTTTTTTTGTTGTTGAGAGAGGGTTTCATTATGTTGGGCAGACTGGTCTTGAACTCCTGACCTTGTCATCCACCTGCCTCAACCTCCCAAAGTGCTGGGATTACAGGCGTAAGCCACTGTGCCTGGCTTGTAATATCCTTTTATGATCCAGTAAAGGTAAGTGTTTCCTTGAGTTCCTTTTTTTTTTTGAGACGGAGTTTAGCTCTTGTTTTCCAGGCTGAAGTGCAATAGTGAGACCTCAGCTCACTGCAACCTCGGCCTCCCAGGCTCAAGCAATTCTCTGGCCTCAACCTCCCTGGTAGCTGGGATTACAGGTGCCCACCACCATGTCTGGCTAATTTTTGTATTTTTTAGTAGAAATGCAGTTTCATCATGTTGGCCAGGCTGGTCTCGAACTCCTGACCTCAGGTGATTCACCCACCTATGCCTCCCAAAGTGCTGGGATTACAGGTGTGAGCCACTGTGCTCGGCTTTGAGTTCTGGGAGCTTTCTATCAAATCAATCAGCCGAAGGAGGAGGCTGTGGGAACTCTGACTTGCAGCCGGTTACAGCACAGGTAAAACAACCTGGGGCTTGCAGCTGGTATAGGAAGTTGGGGTCAGTTTTCGGGCCTAAGCCCTCAACCTGGGGGATCTCATGTAATCTCCAGGTAGCTTCAGAATTGAATTGAGTTGAAGGATATTCAGTTGGTGTCTGGTGCAGAATTAATTGCTTGCTTGACGTGTGGGGGAAAATCCTCACATACATGGTGTCAGAAGTGTGTTGTGAGAGCCTAGTATGAGAAACTGAGGGAGTGTGAGTGGGAAAAAAATTAAAAAGAAAAGGGAGTCTAGTAGGAGAAACTGAGTTTGTTTTTTCCACTCACCTGTATTTCCACATAAACTTTAGAATCAGCTTGTCAAAATTCAGCAAAATAGGGTCAGGTGTGATGGCTCATGCCTACAATCCCAGCACTTTGGGATCACTTAAGGTCAGGAGTTCAAGACCAACCATCCTGGCCAAAGTGGTGAAACCTTGTCTCTACTAAAGATACAAAAATTACCTGGGTGTGGGGGCAGGTGCCTGTAATCCCTGCTACTCGGGAGATTGAGACATCAGAATCGCTTGAACCTGGGGGGTAGAGGTTGCAGTGAGCTGAGATCACATGACTGCACTCAGGCCTGCAGATAGACAGAGTAAGACTCCATCTCAAAAAAAAAAAAAAAAAAAAAAAAAAAAAAAAAATCAGCAAAATAAAGCAGGTGGGTGTTTTTGTTTGTCTGTTTGTTTTCATTTTTTTTGAGTCAGGTCTTACTTTGTCCCCCAGGTTGGAGTGGAGTGGCATGATCATGGCTCACTGCAGCCTTGGACTCCTGGGCTCAAGTGTTCCGCCTGCTTCAGCCTTTCGAGGAGCTGGGACTACAGGTGTGCATCACCATACCTGGCTAAGCTTTTTTGTTTTGTTTTGTTTGTTGTTGTTTTCAATTTTTGTAGAGATATGGTCTCACTGTTTCCCAGACTTGTCTTGAACTCCTGGCCTCAAGCGATCTTCCTGCCTCAGCCTCCTGAGTGGCCAGCTGTGATTTTAAATGGGATTACATTGACTCTATAGATGAATTTGGGGAGTATTGCCATCTTAACAATATTGTCTTCCAATCCATGAGCACAGAAAGTCTTTCCATGGCTGGTCACAGTGGCTCACACCTGTAATCCCAGCACTTTGGGAGGCCAATGTGGGTGAATCACTTGAGGGCAAGAGTTTGAGACCAGCCTGGCCAACATGGTGAAACACTGTCTTTACTAAAAAATACAAAAATTAGCCAGTCCTGGTGGCGCATGCCTGTCATCCCAGCTACTCAGGAGGCTGAGGCACAGGAATAGCTGAACCCGAGAGGTGGAAGTTGCAATGAGTCAAGATCATGCCATTGCACTCAAGCCTGGGCAACAGAGGGAGACTCTGTCTCAAAATAAAATAAATAAATAAATATTTTTCCATGTATTTAGGTTTTTAAAAATATCTTTTGGCCAGGTGCAGTGGCTCATGCCTGTAATTCCAACACTTTGTGAAGCCAAGGTGGGAGGATCCCTTGACCCAGGGTTCGAGAACAGCCTGGGCAACATAATGAGATCCCTGTCTCTACAAAATTTTTTTTAAAAAAATTAGCCAACTGTGGTGGCACATGTCTGTAGTCCCAGCTACTTGGGGGTACTGAGGTGGGAGGTGCAGTGAGCTGTGATCATGCTATTGCATTCCAACCTGGGTGATAGAGACACCCTGTCTCAAAAAAAAAAAAAACTTTTTACAGTGTTTTATAGTTTTGGTGTATAAGCCTTGTGCTTCTTTTGTTAATGTATTCCTAATTTTATTTTTTGATACTATTACAAATGAAATGGCTTTCTTAATTTCATTTTTACTTTGCTCAATGCTAGTGAATAGAAATACCATTGATTTTTATTTTGTTTTTTTTTTTATTTTCTTTGAGATAGAGTCTCACTGTGTTGGCCAGGCTGAAGTGCAGTGGCACTATCTCGCTCAGTGCAAACTTCTGCCTCCTGGGTTTGAGCAATTCTCATGCTTCAGCTCCAGAGTAGCTGGGATTGCAGGCATGCACCATCATGCCCAGCTAATTTTTGTATTTTTAGTAGAGAGCGGGTTTCGCCATGTTGGCCAGTTTGGTCTCTAACTCCTGGCCTTAAGTGATCTGCCCACCTTGGCCTCCCAAAGTGCTAGGATTACGGGAGTGAGCCCCCACACCTGGCCTACAACTGATTTTTACATGTTGACCTTGTATCCTGCAACCTGGCTGAACTTGTTTATTTGCTTCAATAGTTAGATGTGTGTTTATTCCTTAGGATTTTCTAATATACAATGATGTCATCTGCAAATATAGTTTAACTTCTTTCCAATCTGAATGCTTTTTATTGTTTTACTTGGCTAATTGCTTTGGCTAACCAGGGCAATTGAATAGAAGTGGTGAGAGCAGACATCTTTCTCTTGTTCTCTTATACTTTTTAACTCCATCATTTCTATTTGGTTTATACTTTTCAATCCCATCATTTTAATTTATTTCTATTTCTATTCTGTATTTATAGCCTTTATTTGGTGAGATATCTTCACGCTTTCCTATAGTTCTTTGAACATATTTTAAATTGCTGATTTTAATTATTTGTCCAGTAGGTCCAATGTCTTGACTTCCTCAGGCACACTGTTCTATTGACTTTTTTCCCTGTGTATGAGCCATACTTTTTTTGTTTCTTTCCATATCTCATCATTGCTGAAACTAGACATTTATTTTTATTTTTATTTATTTTGAGACGGGGTCTCACTCTGTCACCCAGGCTGGAATGCACTGGTGCAATTGTGGCTCACTGCAGCCTTGACCTCCCTAGGCTCAAGTGATTCTCCTAGTTCAGCCTCCCAAACAGCTGGGACTGCAGGCATATACCACTACACCCAGCTAACTTTTGTGCTTTTTGTAGAGACGCAGTTTCACTATATTGCTCAGGCTGGTCTTGAACTCCTGGGCTCAAATGGTCCATCTGCCTCAGCCTCCCAAAGTGCTGGGATTACAGGCATGAGCCACAACACCTGGGCTCAAAATCTGTATTTTTTTTTTATTGTGTGGACACTGAAATTTCTACTTGATGACCTTAGTGTTCAGTTAATGATTTAACAGAGATTTCCTTAGATGCGGGCAACCAGTAAGTCTCATTAACTTTGCCAAGCGGTCTATGTGCATACTCGGGTAGCCTCTTTTCAGTATTCAGCAAGGCAGTTGACAACTCCATCTTAGCCATCACTTCCTGCTTATACAGAGCATCAAGGTTAGTCAGAGAGGAGAACATAGAGCCTTTCTGGGTCTTTCTTAAGTACATGCACAGCCCTTGTCCTGTGCGTAGATAGTTTGATTTATGTGTGTGGACTTCTAGATTCCAGGAACATACTGGAGCTTTCCAAAGTCTTTTATGGACATCTTGCTCCCCAGATTTTCCTGTTAACCTTTTTGTCTAACCTACTGTTTTGCCCTGACTGATGTCTGCTGCCATAGGCAAGTATGATGTTGAACAATTACGTGTGGTCATTTTCAATAAATGTCCCCAGAGCAAAGGCTGCTTGCACAGGGCAAACTCTGAATCAGTAGACAGCCTTGCAAGTGGGGCCTTCTAGGGGGTCAACTGTCAAATGATGACAGTTCTCTGGGAATGGAACTCTGGGAAAATTTTAACCCGATTCTGCCTCCTTCAGTGGCAATCAGACTGCAAGATTTCGGGCTGTGTGTTTTCAAGGCTACTATAGACCTCGGGTGGATAGGAATAGGGCAAGCTGAAATACCATAAAACTTACTGCTTTTATTGATATTCAGTCATTTCTCCTGAATAAATCCTTCCTGGATTGCTGAATGTTTAATTTCTGGAGTTTGAAACTGTCGATTCTAACAATTTCTGCCAGTGTTGTCACTACTTTCATGAAAGAAAGAATTTTTAGAAATTCTTATGCCACTCTTTTCATTAGCACTACTCTTTCATTGTAATTTTTAATTTGTACTTTTCAAATTATGAATGATAATGGGGCTTCTTTTACTTAAGGGCTTTTTTTGGTGAATTTTCTGTTTAAGATTTTTTTCCAATTTTTTTCTACTGAGTTTTGTTGTTTTTTTCTCCTCAGTTTTTAAATTTGTCAGTTGCCTTTTTTATTTTTATTTTTTTGAGGCTAAGTCTTGGTCTGTTACCCAGGCTGGAGTGCAGTGGCGCCATCTCTGCTCACCGCAACCTCTGCCTCCTGGGTTCAAGCAATTCTCTTGCCTCAGCCTCTCGTGTAGCTGGGATTAGAGGCGCCCACCACCATGGCCAGCTAATTTTTATTTGATTGATTCATTTTTATTTATTTATTTATCTTTGAGACAGCTCTGTTGCCAGGCTGGAGTGCAGTGGTGTGATCTTGGCTCACTGCCACCTTTGCCTCCCAGGTTCAAGTGATTCCCCTTTCTCAGCCTCCTGAGTAGCTGGGACAACAGGAGGGCGTCACCACGCTCAGCTATTTTTTTGTTTTTTAGTAGAGATGGGGTTTCACCATGTTGGCCAAAATGATCTCGATCTCCTGACCCCGTGATCCGCCCACCTGGGCCTCCCAACGTGCTGGGATTACAGGTGTGAACCACTGTGCCTGGCCACCAGTTGTCTTTTGATTTTTTTTTTCTTGCCATTGGAAAGATTCTCATTTTCATAGTATCATGCATTTAACTTTACCATTTTTTTTGTTGTTGCATCTGGATTTGAGTCACAGAACTTTTCTCTAAATTCTGGTTATAGAGGAATTCATCTTTTTAAATTCTGGTACTTTTTTTTTTTTTTCCTTGAGAGAGAGTCTTGCTCTGTCATCCAGGCTGGAGTGCAGTGGTGCCCTCGTGGTTCTCTGTAGCCTGAACCTCCTGGGCTCAAGTGTTCCTTTCACCTCAACCTCCCAAGTAACTGGGAGAACAGATGCATGCCACCATGGCTGGCTAATTTCCTATTTTTCTGTAAAGATTGGGTCTCACTATGTTGCCCAGGCTGGTCTCAAACTCCTGAGCTCAAGCAATCCTCCTCCTCAACCTCCCGAAGTGTTGGGATTACAAGCATTAGCCACCATTCCCAGTCACAGCACAATTCCTTCCCTCCTTCCTGCCTGCCTGCCTGCCTTTCTTCCTTCCTTCCTTCCTTCCCTTCTTTCTTTCTTTTTCTTGACAGAATCTTGCTCTGTCACCCAGGCTGAAGTGCAGTGGTGTGATCTTGGCTTACTGTAACTTCTGCTTCCCACATTCAAGAGGTTCTTGTGCCTCAGCCTCCCGAGTAGCTGGGATTACAGACCTGTGCCACCACACCAGGCTAATTTTTGTATTTTTAGTAGAGACAAGGTTTCACCATGTTGGCCAGGTTGGTCTTGAACTCCTGGTCTCAAGTGATCTGCCTTGGCCTTTCAAAGTGCTGGGATTACAGACGTGAGCCACTGTACCCAGCCCCCAGCACAATTTGTTAAAGTTCATCTTTGCTACAGTGTTTTGAGATGTCGCTTTTATTATATATTTCCATATGTACTTGTGTCTATTATGGACTTTCAACTTAATTTCATTGCCCTATTTGTGTAGTCATTCACCATTTTCACCTATTTATTAACCTTACAATCCCAGCCCAGCCTGGTGACCACCTTCCTGCAGCCCCCTCAATACAGACACTGCATACTTTACGCCTCTCACCCACACCAGTGTCCTTGACCCTCCCAGCACCATGGCTGTCAGGTCCGACCTGCAGACCCTAACCCAGCGATGGATGAACAAATGCACTCAGATACAGATACCCAGTGAAAGTGTAGGCTAGGGGTCCGGGCCACTCACAGACACCAAGGAGGGTGCTGTAAACAGTCAGCAGCCGCAGCCCTCACAAGCTGGCACTGCAGGTATTCATTCAGTATAGATTTAATGGCAAAGGCTTTGAGTCAACATACTTGTGGATAATTAATATGGTTGCCCCCCAGAGAAAGCAGTCTTACAGATGGTTAAAGGCCAGGTTCCGAGGCATAAGTAGACTAACTTATCTAGATCAGTTTCTTTACACCCCTTAGTTATCTAACTTAAGCTTTCAGGCACTGGATAAGAGAATCTGGCTGCCTTCAGCCAAATCCTATTCTGAGGCTTTTGCAGGACTCTCCGGTCTTCCAAGGTTTATGTTCTTTTCCTACAATTTCTCCCACCATCCTGATGGAACTCCTACACATGAGCCTTCCAACGTGGACAGTTTTCCATGCCTCCTGCCCACATCAGCACCTCCACTCCCTCCTACACACCTGCCTCCTGTCCACAGCTCACCTGCACCCTGGAGAGTTGTTTCCTGCTTGACCAGTAACTGCTGACCAGCTGTGCTTCCCCAGTGACTCCTAACTAGCAAACTTCTCCACCACTCATGGTCTGCGGCTATACTTTCTCCAATGAGATCCAAACTCCAGTCTTAGAGCTCATTTTCCAAGTTTGTCCTTGCTTGGGAACTCTCAGCCCTAGGGTTGTGTCCTCTTATATTTTATATTTACCCTTAGTATTTTTTTTTTTTTTTGAGACAGAGTCTCACTTTAGTGCCCAGGCTGGAGGGCAATGGCACAGTCACAGCTTACTGAAGCCTCTGCCTCCTGGGTTCAAGCGATTCTCATACCTTGGCCTCCCAAGTAGCTGGGACTATAGGCGCACACCACCACACCTGGCCAGTATTTGCATTTTTAGTAGAGACGGGGCTTCACCACGTTGGCCAGGCTGGTCTTGAACTCCTGACCCCAAGTGATCTGCTTGCCTCGGCCTCCCAAACTGTTGGGATTACAGGTGTGAGCCTCCACACCAGGTCCTTTTAAAATTCTTTATATTAAACTTCCCTTGTTTAAAACACTGTATGCTGTCTCTCTCTTTTTCCTCCTGTGACACAGCCTTCAGGAGATCCTGAGAACATGTGCCCCAAAAACACTGTATGCTGTCTCTCTTGATTGAACTCAGGCTGATGCAATCAGGAGCATGTAACTGGCATCCAGTACCGCATGGTGTCTTTGTATCCTGTGTACTACCATGTCTACTAATGTATTTATTAAGTTTTCTTTTTTTTTGAGACAGAATTTCACTCTTATTGCCCAGGCTGGAGTGCAATGGTGCAATCTCAGCCCACTGCAACTTCTACCTCCCGGGTTCAAGTGATTCTCCTGCCTCAGCCTTCCAAGTAGCTGGGACTATAGGCGTGCACCACCATGCCCAGCTAATTTTGTGTTTTTAGTAGAGATGGAGTTTCTCCCTGTTGGTCAGGCTGGTCTTGAACTCCTGACCTCAGGTGATCTGCCCACCTCGGCCTCCCAAAGTGCTGGGATTGCAGGCATAAGCCACCACACCTGGCCGAGTTTATTATCATATAAGAGTTGTAGTGAAATTTGAGGAAATGGTTGGGTTTTTGGATGGATTGAGAACACGTTACTATTTTTCATATTTAGGTTAATGGGATAAAAACTCCTTTAGTCTAAAAAGTCACGATCCAGCAGAGTAGATCTGGATAATGAGGAAAGCTGTACTGTTTTCTTTTTGTAGTTTTTGTACTTCAAGGAAGATTCTAGTGCACCCTCATCTTCCTTTGGTTTATCACTTCCCGCCCCCACAATGGTGTGTTGACAATGTAGGGAAGTTCTGTTTGGGGTTGTTATGGATTATTTTCATTGGTCTTAGTAATTACATGGATGAAATCTTAGAGATATAATGTTGTGGTGAAAACAAGGGAGTTCCAGAAGACTATATAGCTTAGCATAATCTTTATGAAGTTCAAAATAACCTATACATTATCTTTGAATACATGCATTTTTAATAAATGTATCAAAGAAATTTATATATACAAAATTCAGGGTAGTTATTAATTCTAGAAGATAGAAAGATGGGTAAGGGAGCTCATCAGACTTGGTACACAGCCAGGACACTGCAGTTTTCTGAAAGGAGCTATAGTCAAGGACTTGGCATCCCCACTGTAAGGCAGGTTCACTGTGCACTGGTTATCAGCTTGTCTGAGTCCACGGAGATCCAATGACACCCATACACACAGCAAGTCAAATAAAATGGGTTTATTACTAACAGGCAGCAAGGAACAGCAATCAAGGATTCATTGGGAGTTAGTCCTCCAAGGCTCAGGAAAGCCGCCCAGGGTGGATGGAGTCTTCACTGCCTGTGCTCCACTTGTACCACAGCTGAAGGACCCCAGCAAGCAGCCCGCCCAGAGTTTTATGCCCTGGGTTTATGTGAGTCATTGAAGGACGTTCTGCTTCTAGAGGGAACCGGAACAGAGCCGCACCCACCACCACAGGCCAGCTGTGCTCGGATGCACAGCTGCATTTCTAGCTCAGGTGCTTCCATTCAGAGACCTCTTTATTTGGGGTCTTGGCTAAGGCTGTCTGTTCCATCTGCTCTGTAGCCGTCAGTAAATAAGCCTGATCGTTCCTTTTCATCTAGGTCATTGTCCTAATTGGCCATCTCAACACCTGATTGCATGACACTGGGTGACAAGCTCTTACAGGTGCTCATTTTTTCTACTTATAACTTAAATATCTTATTCAATATATTTCACACATAATATTATACAATATCTTTATCTTTTGAGACAGGGTTTTGCTCTGTCACCCAGGTTGGAGTGCACTGGTGCTAACTGCAACTACTGAGTTCAAGTGATCCTCCCAATTCAGCCTCCCAGGCAGGTGGGATTACAGGTGCACACCACCACCTCTGGATAATTTTTTATTTTATTTATTTTTTGAGATGGAGTCTCACTTTGTCTCCCAGGCTGGAGTGCAATGGCACAATCAGCTCATTCCAACCTCTGCCCCCCCCGGGCTCAAGCAATTCTCCTGCCTCAGCCTCCTGAGTAGCTGGGATTATAGGCCCCCACCACCACGCCTGGTGAATTTTTGTAATTTAAAAATTACAAAATTTTTCACCATCTTCAACTTCTGACCTCATGACCCACCTGCTTCGGCCTCTCAAAGTGCTAGGCTTACAGGTGTAAGCCACCACACCTGACTGAGGTTGAACTTTTGAATAGGCTAAGTACTCAACTAAGTAAAGTCCATTTAACCTGAGACCACTTTACCCTGGATGTGACTGAGTCCCCTCCTTTTCACCTCATGGGAATGAAGCTCCAAAGAAACATGGGCTCAAGTACAGACAAAAAAAAGAACATTCCATTCTTTACCCTCTGAGTAATTAAGATCAATATTAATTATCTGTATAGATACAGTTTTACAATACACATAGAGGTAAATGCAGAGTAAGATCTCAAAGGATTCACAGCATGCTGACAAAAGCAGTTACCCTGAGAGAGGGGAATGAACGAAGAGCACTTCTGGTTCCAAGTCGAAAGCTGTCTGGTGTTTATGTGAATATGGACACCTATTTTGTATATTTTAGAAAACTTACAAATAATATTGAACACCTACTAGCTACCGGCATAGGGAAACAGGGGAGCTTGTTCAAGGGAAACAAGCTCAGTAGGGAGAATCTTTCAGCTGTACACATTTCCTCATGGGCTGAAGGGCTCATAATTCTCGGCAAATGCTGTGGACCTTTGCATGTTGCCTCAGGTGATCAGATCGTGCAAAATTCTTGTTGCAAACTGGGCACAGGTAGGGCCGTTCTCCAGTGTGCCTTTTCTTGTGTCTGTTGAGCTCATCTGAGCGACTGAATTTCCACGTACATCCCTCCACGTTGCATACGAAGGGCTTCTCCCCTGGACCAGAGAGAGAGAGAGAGAGAGAGAGAGAGACCTGTCATGTATCAGGGTGAGGAAGGTCAGGGACATTGAAAGTGAACGAGAAAAAGGTTTTGAGCAAGTTGAAGTGGGAGAAGGACAGCCAGAGGAGATGGGAGTTGGGGAGGTGAGTGAAGGAGGAGGGGAATGAGGGCTGCAAAAGCTGGAGATAAGACGAAAACTGAAGGCGGGAAGAAGAGGAAAGAAAAGGAAGAAAAAACAAAGCAAAACAGGAGGAGAGATAGTTATTGGCAGGCAAGTTAGTGAAGGGGATAAGGAGGATGAGGGAAATGGGGCCCAGGGACCCTGAGAGGAGGTCTATGAAGTGACGGTCCCAGTAGAAATAGTGTCAAGAACATCTATCTGCAAGGGGCCAAAGAAATCCCTCCACTGATTCCCATCAAACCAGCAGTCAACGCCACCAAAGGCTGCAGCCAGCCTGGCTCTGGTCCAGGACTAGAGCCTGTCCCTAGGACTGCTTTATCCGCCCTTCTAAAGGTGCCAACCTTTTCTATTTATAGAATCTTCTTGAGTCCCTGGGGAAGTGGCAGCAATCTCAAATGCTCCCAGAGCTTTGCAAAGGCACAAATCTGTAGCCACTCGCCCCTCACCCCTGTTCCTGGGCCCTCACTCACCAGTGTGCTTGCGCATGTGGGTTCGGAGGTGGCAAGCCTTTGAATAAGAGTTCTTACAGTCCTCATGTGGGCATTTGAAGGGCTTCGAAATCTTAGGATTCTTCCAGAACTGGCTGCTCTGGGTCTTCTGCTTTTCTGAGAGTTGTCCTTGAATCAAATGGGAACTTGGAAAGCATAGGAATCCCGGGTATGACAATGAGGACTGATAGGATGTCATATATCCCCCATAAAGGCTGTGGTCACCAGTGAGGGTTGTCATATTGCCTGCCTGAAGGGTCAGCATATGGACCCCAGAGAGGGTCGAGTTGTCACTATATATTGCCATGTGGCCTCCATAGAGGGCCTGGTTATCAATGGAGGTCATATTCTGTCCCCCGTAGAGGGCCTGGTTACCGGTGGAGGTCGTCACCTGCCCCCCGTAGAGGGCCTGGTTACCGGTGGAGGTCGTCACCTGCCCCCCGTAGAGGGCCTGGTTACCGGTGGAGGTCGTCACCTGACCCCCGTAGAGGGCCTGGTTACCAATGCAGGTCATCATCTGTCCCCCGTAGAGGGCCTGGTTACCAGTGGAAGTGGAGGTCATCGTCTGCTCTCCACAGAGGGCCTGGTTACCAGAGGAGGTCGTCACCTGCCCCCCGTAGAGGGCCTGGTTACCAGTGGAGGTCGTCACCTGCCCCCCACAGAGGGCCTGGTTATCGGTGCAGATCATCATCTGTCCCCCGTAGAGGGCCTGGTTATCAATAGAGGTCATCATATGTTCCCCGTAGAGGGCCTGGTTACCAGTGGAGGTCATCATCTGCCCCCCACAGAGGGCCTGGTTATCAGTGCAGATCATCATCTGTCCCCCATAGAGGGCCTGGTTATCAATAGAGGTCATCATCTGTCCCCCACAGAGGGCCTGGTTACCAATGCAGGTCATCATCTGTCCCCCGTAGAGGGCCTGGCTAGCAGTGGAGGTTGCCATCTGTCCCCCACAGAGGGCCTGGTTACCAGTGGAAGTGGAGGTCATCGTCTGCTCTTCACAGAGGGCCTGATTATCAGTGGAGGTCATTGTCTGCTCCCCACAGAGGGCCTGGTTATCAGTGGAGGTCGTCACCTGCCCCTGGTAGAGGGCCTGATTATGAGTGGAGGTCGTCGTCTGCTCCCCACAGAGGGTCTGATTATCAATGGAAGTCATCATTTGCCCTACGTAGAGGTCTAGGCTGGTTATCATCTGGCCCTCAGAGAGGGCCTCATCGCCACTGGAAGTCCCTGTATGACCATCAGTGAGGGTCTGGTCACTACTGAAGGTCATCTGGTCCCCATAGAGAGTCTGGTTATCACTGAGGGTCTTCATTTGATCTCCACGCAGGGCTTGTGTCTGACTCTCACTGAGGGTCTGGTCACTGCTTAGGGTCTTCAGCTGGCTACCTTCACTGGAGATTGTCATGTTGCTTGCAGTGATGGTTGTCTTCTGGCAATCAGTGGGTGATGTCTTTGGGGTGTCAGTAACATCTGTCATCTGGGAACCAGCTGTGTGTTTTATCTGATCAAAGGAAGTCACTGTCTGGCCCATGGAAGAAGTCTCACTTAGGTCTTCAAGGGACATATCAAGGGCTTTAAGAAGGTGCACTGTTAAGTCCTGGGTGGGAACTGTCCCAGGGATGTTAGTGCATGCAGAAGTCATTGTGAGCTCCAAGGGAGGCATGGTTTTGTTCTGAGTTGACTCGTGTTGGCTCTCCTCAGCATGGGCGGGCAGAGGCATGCAGCACTGTGGTTCTGGTGCATCTGGGGTTTCTGCCTGTTTTGTATGTTGCTCAGAGAGATGCTGGAAAAAATCCTTAATTTCCTCAATTGCCTGGAAGAGACTAGAATCCATCTCTGCTGTTGGCTGATGACTGAACTAGATCTTTAGTTATGGGATCCTGCAAAAAAGTGAATAGGTCAGGGGTTCATCCCAGCTCAAATTCCAATCCTCACATACCCTCCTTCTCCATCCCTATTGACCCTATCCTAATCCAGCCCACCATCATCTGTTGCCCAGAAGCCTGTAATTGCCTCTCAACTGACTCTAGAGTTAGCTTCATCCAGTGTACCCTCTACACACAGTAACATTTTAAAAGCGCAAACATTTCTCAGGTGTAAACTTTTACTAAGCTACTCCTATCTACCAATGGAGGTGAGAGTTTAGATGAATGTCGTGAATGTCCCATCATCCTCTGAAGAGATCTTACCCCAGAGACTTTTCCAAAGTCTTCTCTCCAGATATCTTACTGGAGATTCAGCTGATTAAATTTTCAAATAAATTCTCTCATTTCATTTCCACTGTGACCCTAGAGTGATGATTAATCCCATTTTAAAGAAAATAGAAGTCCAGGGAGGTGAATTGACTTGGCCTAGGCGGAAGACTCTTAACTTGTACAGGACCTATCTGGCTCTGGGTCCTCACAGACCCCTGGATAAATGGGGACATTTCTCCCAGAGATCTCTCTGGGGGCACCCAGTGATTCTGGCCTCCTGAGAACCATCCTGGAAACCACCAGCTTCCAGGAACCATTCTACTATGGACTGAATGTTTGTGTCTCTCCAAATTTCACATATTAAAACTGAATTTCCAGTGTGATTGGATTAGAAGGTGGGACCTTTGGAAGATGATTAGGTCATGGAGACAGAGCCTTCAAGAATGAGATGAGTGTTCTAAGGGGCTGAGGGGCAGAGTTCTTCACTTCTACCAGGTGAGGACACAGCTAAAAGGTGCCATCTATGAACCAGAAAGCATGCCCTTACGAGACCCCGAATTTACCAGCACCTGGACAGAACAGACTAAGACACATTCTAAGAAGCAGTTTCTTGGAGACAGAGGCCTAACCGTGCATATGGACAAGGTTTATATTTCTGTTCAAAGTGGCCATGCTTCTAGGCTTCCTATGTCTCTGATATCAAGTTTGTTTGTTTATTTATTTATTATTTTCTCTGCCCCATATGATCTGCAAGAAAAGTGTCAAGTTTATAACGAGCTCCTCAAAGCCACCATCTGGGTAGCCTCACATCTTTTTCATCCTGGGCACCTCTTCCCTGCTTTTGTCCTGCTCTAGCCAGATCAGTCCACTCAGTTTTGCCATGTCCCTATCCAGTCCATTGCTCAGTCTGCCCTACCCAGCCAAGATATCTGATCTAATACGTTCTCCTTCCCCATCTCTGCCATCAAAGCCTGGTCCCTCCTGCCTTGTCCTGACTCTCAGAATAGAGAGATACCACAATTTACACATATTCAAAATGTGTGACTGGACTGCCATTGATTGTGGTGGATTGAGGAGACCTTGAAGTCCTTCCCTTCTATATCAAATCATAGAAATGATAGATGGCTTTAAATATATATGTATATATAGAGAGAAAAATTTAAAAAACCCAAAACTGGTTTTGATATATGATATAATATGTATATTATATATAGAATATATATTTTCCAGTCATAAATAAATATATATAAATATATATTTATATATAATATATATAAATTAAAAATATATAAATATATAATATATAAATAAAATATATATAATATAAATACATATATTATATATATTTATATATATATTTATATATAAATATATATAACATATATAAATATATAAACATATATAAAAACATATATATGTATATATAAATAAATATATATAAATGTATATGTATATATATATAAAACATATATATATATATTTATGACAGGAAATAAGTGGAATTTCCTAAGAACTAGAAGGAGGCACCCTTAGAAGAAGGGAGATGATTAAAGCCGCAGTGGAAGCTGGGCAATATAGCAAGACCCCCTCCTCTCTAAAAAACAAAAACAAACTTTAAAAATCAGCCTCTAATAGCATCTTACTCTTACACGTTGTTTCCCACCATTCCTGCCCTTATAACAGCTTAACTCCTGTCTACCCCTTCTCTCCAGCACTGGACTAGAAGCTCCTCTGAGCAGAACTTCATTTCATCCTGAGCAAGGCCTGATGGATCCCACTGGGAACCTTGGAAAGGCCTGATTTCCCACTCCATCTGCTCTAGGTCTGCTTCTGGTCCCTAAAGCTTCCGGCCCTCGGAAAAACAGATAGATTTCACCCCCAGTTTAAGGAATTATTGTCCGCCTGGGCATGGTGGCTCAGGCCTGTAATGTCAGCACTTTTGGAGGCCGAGGCATGCAGATAACTTGAGATTAGGAGTTTGAGACCAGCCTAGCCAAAATGGTGAAACCCTGTCTCTACTAAAAATACAACAACAAAACTAGTTGGGTGTGGTGATGCACGTCTGTAATCTCAGCTACTGGGGAGGCTGAGGCACGAGAATCGCTTGAATCTGGGAGGTGGAGGTTGCAGTGCGCCAAGATCGTGCCACTGCACTCCAACCTGGGCAACAGGGCAAGACTCTGACTCAAAAAACAAAACAAAATAAAAAATACCCTGATAGTCCTGCCCACGGGCTATGCCTCCTTCTCTGGATCTCTAATAATTCAACTCAATCCACTCAGTCCCCGCTGACTCATGGGCACAGCGTTGCATACTTCCATGAGACTTTGACCAGACCACGATCTCGTCCTGGGCTCCTGCCAATGTGATAGAAAGATCTTCGGGTGCCCTCGAGAGACCCCCCCCAGGAATCACAACCACAGCCTCCTATGCAGACCCCTCGCCTGTCTGGTGAAAGGCAAGCCCTGCGCAGGGCAGGCTAGTGGAGGTAAAAATGGTCCTCAATAAATGAACCGTTTTAGACGCCTGTCTGTCCTCCCCTATTAGTGGGCTTCCTTGCTAGCATTCTGGACTCCTAAAGCTTTGAGTTTCAGACCTACCATCCCATGACACTGACCCTTGCGTTTGCGTTTGGAGGCACAGACTCACCAGAAATTGATCCGCATTGCAGGCCGGGTATTTTGCTACTTGCAAACCGAGAGGAACTCACTCTGAAACTGCTGGGCGCCTTCTGGGGCCTGGGTTTTTATACATGTGTCTTTGGTCAGCCACGCCCCTCGGGGCGGAGCCCAGGGCACCAGCGACCTACCGCCTGTATGGACTGAGTGATTGAGTGACCTACTAGGGGCCTCGGACATTAATGCAATCACTTCCCCTGTTCTCATTGTGCAGGGAAGCAATGGACATTAATTAGCGAATTTTACCCTCACCAGTATTAGGAAGTGGATTTTATCATTGTTACCATGTAAAGCGAAAACTGAGACTTAGAGATATTAAATATTTGCAGGAGGTCACAGAATCAAATACATATACTAGATTTGAACTCAAACGGTTTTGCTCTTATGGTCTGAGTCCTTAAACACACTAGAGGCCTCAGATTCAATCAGCTTATGCAGACTCCACCTCTTCCGCAGCTGTGCCTTTAATCAAATTAATTCTACTGTGAAATCCTGATAATTCCATCAGTTTACCCTGGAAATGATCAAGGCACTTTTTTTTTTTTTTTTTTTTTGCTGTGGTTTTACTTATTACTTATTTATTTATTTTGTCTTGCATAATTATCTTGATAATTCCATCAGGTTACCCTAGAAATGGTCATGGTACTTTTTTCTTCTTTTCTTTCTCTCTTTTTTTTTTCTTTCTCTCTCTTCTCTCTCTCTTTTTCTTTTTGGCTGTGGTTTTTACCTACTTATTTTGTTTTTCTTATTTTTTAATTTAATCTTGCCATCTATTTTTGAGACAGGGTCATACTTTGTTGCCCAAGCTAGAGTGCAGTGGTGCAATCACGTCTCACAGCGGCTAATTTTTTTTTTTTTTTTTTTTTTTTTGGATAGGGTTTTGCTCTTGTTGCCCAGGCTGGAGTCCAATGGTGTGATCTTGGCTCACTGCAACCTCCACCTCCCAGGTTCAAGCGATTCTTGTGCCTCAGCTTCCTGAGTAGCTGGGATTACAGGCATGCACCACCACACCCAGCTAATTTTGTATTTTTAGTAAAGATGGGGTTTCATCATGTTGGTCAGGCTGGTCTTGACCTCCTGACCTTAGGTGATCCGCCCGCCTTGGCCTCCCACAGTGCTGGGATTACAGGCGTGAGTCACCGCGCCTGGCACTGCGGCTAATTTTTAAATTATTTGTAGAAATGGAGTCTCATCATGTTGCCCGGGCTGGTCTCAAACTCCTGCAGTCAAATTGTCCTCCCACTGCAGCCTCCTGAAGAGGAAAGACTTTAGCCATGAGCTACCATGCCCTTCATTCTGAATGTAAAAAAATGGATAATTTTGTGGTATATACAGAGCAAGTCCATCCACTCGTTGGTAAAATTTTAGAAATATTTTCTATACAAATGTAGTTTTTGATTGGGAATGATTTTTTTGTTTTGTTTTTTGGAGGCAGAGTCTCGGTCTGTCGCCCAGGCTGGAGTGCAATAGCTCCATCTTGGCTCACTGCAACCTCTACTTCCCAGGCTCAAATGATTCTCCTGCCTCAGCCTTCTGAGTAGCTGGGATTACAGGCGTATGCCTCCACACCCAGGTCATTCTTTTGTATTTTTAGTAGAGATGGGGTTTCACCATGTTGCCCAAGCTGGTCTCAAACTCCTGAGCTCAGGCAATTCAGTCACCTTGGCCTCCCAAAGCGCTGGGATTACAGGTGTGAGCCACTGTAGCCGGCCAGGAATGAATATTACAGCATGATTTCCACAGGTACAGTGTTCCCATCCTCACCCTCATTCTTACTAATTCTGAGAAATTTTAAAAATACAGAAAAGTATAGAAAATAAGAATTAGAGATCCATATATCACAATCCAGAATTAATCAGTATCTTCATATATTTACTTGCAGTCTTTTTTAAGAGAAGATGTTTAGATACAAAGCTGACGTTCCATTCTTTCTCTTCCCTTCTTCACTCTTCACAGGTGACCACGAGCAAGGGTCTGGGGTATATTCTTTCAAACCATTTCAGAAACATTTACATACATACATGTTTCCATTACTAGTGTGTAGTACTGAATTTTATGAGGGAACTTTTAATTCAAATTTACAAAAAGTGGCTGGACATGGTTACTCATACCTATAACCCCACCCCTTTGAGAAGCTGAGGCAGGAGAATTGCTTGAGCCCAGGAGTTCCAGACCAGCCTGGGTAATGTAGCAAAACCCTGCCTCTGTTTAAAAATAAATTAAAAATCAGGTCAGGTGCGGGGGCTGACGCCTGTAATCCCAGCCCTTTGGGAGGCTGAGGCAGGCGGATAACTTGAGGATAGGAGTTGGAGACCAGCTTGGCCAACAAGATGGAACACTGTCTCTACCAAAAAATACACAAAAAATTAGCCGGGTGTGGTAGACACACCTGTAGTCCCAGCTACTCTGGAGGTTGAGTTGGGAGAATTGCTTGAACCCTGGACGTGGAGGCTGCAGTTAGCTGAGACCACGCCAGCCTGGGTGACAGAGCAAGATCCTGTCTGAAAAATAATTAATTAATTAAACAAATTAATAACACCAAACACCAAACACATTTACAAAAAGTCATTGTACTATATGCATCATTCTTCAACTTGAGTTTCCCCTACTCTCAACATGATTCTGAGATCTTCCTGTTAGTACATGTGGATCTCGAGTGTTGCACTTAGAGATACATGTCATTCCATCATAAGAGTTTCTCCTTTTCAGTGTTTCCAATTTTTGGCTACTACAAATCAAACCACAGTAAATATCCTAGTACATATTTCCTGAGCATACACATCCAAAAGCAGAATTGCTAAGTATTTCTGAAGTTGTTACAAGGAATGTTTCCCTACTGCCGAAGTCATACCATTTTAGAACATAGCTTTTTCAATACCTGCTTTTCATCTCTGTGGATTTTACTTTTGTGTATAGTTCATGGTCTATTTTTCCCTGCTTGGAGAACAAATTACCTCCAAATCACTTTTTAAAATAGTCCCATATTTCCTCCCATCCTGATGCCAGTTCTTTTTTTTTTTTTTTTTTTTTTTTTTTTTTACGGGGTTTCACTCTTGTTGCCCAGGCTGGAGTCCAATGGCATGCTCTTGGCTCACGGCAACCTCTGCCTCCCAGGTTCAAGTGATTCTCCTGCCTCAGCCTCCCGAGTAGCTGGGATTACAGGCATGCACCACCACACCTGGCTAATTTTTTTCTGGAGTCTGATGTGGTACAACTTCTGGCTGAAAGCTTCCCACATTCACCATATTGATAAAGCTTCCTACTTGTGTGTATTCTCAAATACAGAGCAAGAGTTGAGAACTGGGGAAAGCTTCCCCACAGCCATGGAAACCATAGGGTTGCTCACTGCATGGCTTCTCACATGCACAGCAAATGAACTCTGAGACAAGGCTTTTCCACAAACATTGAGTTCATAAGGTTGATCATCTGATTGAAATCTCATATATACAATAGGTGGTATTCACTGACAGAAGGCGTTTCCACATTTGTTACACTCATAGGATTTCTCTCTGCTGTGTATGCTTTGGTTTCTTATGAGGTACATCTTTTGGCCAATAGTTGTGCCACATTCATTACATTTAAAGAGTTTCTTTCCAATATGAATTTTCAGTTGCTCAGTAAGGTTTGATTTTCCACTAAAGGTTTTTCCATACTCCTTACACACAAAGGGATTCACTTCTGTGTACGTTCTCTGGTGTTGGATGAGGTTTGACTTCTGAGTGAGAACTTTCCCACAACCTTTACACTCAAAAGGTCTCTCTTCCATGTGAATTTTCTGACTGGTAGAGAGAGTTTCCTTCTGGTAAAATGATTTTCCACATTTGTTATATTCACAAAGCTTCTCTCCAGTATGAGCGTTTTGATGGTTAATGATATAACTGCTTTTAGTAAAGGCTATTCCACATTCATTACATTCAAAGGGTTTCTCTGTAGTGTGAAAATGCTCATGCTCAGTGAAACTGACTCGTGGCTGAAGACTTTCCCACATACCTTCCAGGCAGAAGGGCTGTCCCCACATAAATCCTCTGCTGACTGAGCGGGACATCTAAACAAAAGCTGTCCTGCATTCGAAAGGTTTCTTTCCAGTGTACATTTTGAATAAGGATTTACTTTTGGTGCAAGTTATTTCTACATTTCTTACATTTATAGGGTTTACCTGTGTATGGTCTTTCAAATGCAGAGTAAGGAATAAGGTGTGAGAGAAAATTTTGTCATACGTAGTACATTCAAAACTTTCTCTGCAGTATAAATTTTCTAATATTCAATGACGTTTTTGCTACTTTCACTGGCTTCTCTCCAGCATGAATTTTCTACTGCTTTATGAGATTGGTAATCTAGCTAAAGGCTTTTCAATATTCCTTAGAGGCACAGGGTTTCTCTTCAGTGTGACTTCTATGTTCCATGAGATGGCATGCGAGTAAAAGTTTCCCCACATTTGGTAACTTCGTAGTTTCTCTTCAGTATGAATGCTCTGGTCTCAGACGGGGTGCAAACTTTTTTACCCCATTTGAGGTAAAATGCCCTTTAAAACTGAAGACATTTTCACACCGATGGCTACTTAAAGGAGGTTAATATAAGGAGTAAACTGTGGTGGAGGGGTTCCAAATTAATTGAATTGATTTTTCCTACACAACATCCCTCATGATTAAGTCTAAACTGTGTTTCAAACTCAAAATTTCAAAAGTGTATTTCCTTAAAAGAAATGAGGTCTGAGATTAGAGGAAGTATTTTTCCAGTTTTGTTTGTTTTGTTTTGTTTTTTGAGACAGGATCTTGCTCTGTGGTGGAGTGCAGTGGCTTGATATTGGCTCACTGCAGCCTAGACCTCCTGGGCTCAAGCAATTGTCTCACTTCTGTCCCCAGAATAGCTGGGGCTACTGGCACACTCCACTATATCTGGCTAATTTTTTAAATTTTTTTGTAGAGATGGAGGTCTCCTTATGTTGCCAAGGCTAGTTTTGAGCTCCTGGGCTTAAACGATCCTCTTGTCTCTGTTGGGATTACAGGCATGAGTCACCATGCTCAGCATGCCTCCTAAGTCTTGTTGCCTCTCCATCTGCTGATCATCATCTCAGGCTTCTGGATAGATTTCTTTTTTGACTTCTTGCTCCACCATCCAGTTTGTCTTCTTGCTTCAGTAGGGGATCATATAACCTACTACTGGGGAAGTGATGCAACACTCCAGTGTTAATGCTAGGCCTGCAGTATCATCCCAGAGCTCAGGATGAGCCCTGCCTGGCCTTCTGGAGCAGTATGAAGATGGTGCAGTTTCCAAGTCTGCTCAAGGAAGCAGCCCCCAGTGGGCAATTCCACTGGTAGCAATAGATTTTAGAGATACTCCTACTTTTACACCACATGGACCCAGGGGCCATACTGACTCTGATGACAAAGATCAAAATGTCTACCCACAATGGCATTTTTTTAAAAGCCAGCCAATTTCGCAGTGGAGGGTTGTATACCAACTTTAGTGACACTAATGTTAATAAGTTCTGATAACCCACTACCATTGGATCAGCCATGATAATGGCATTTTTTGATGTCCATCTCTTCCTTGTCCCCAGGTCCCGAGACTATTTCACCCTAGCAGGGCCCGACACACACCTGGCGTCACACAATTGACTTCTGACTTTATTCCAACTCTACTCTAAGTCTCCGTTGCATCCCCATCACTTCTGGCTCATTTGTCTCCAACAAGCCCTGGGCTTTACCAATTTTTACAACAACCAGTCCCGCCCAAGGCCACCCCTCCCGGCCCAGGATTCTATGGTAAAATTTTTCACCAACGTCCCCTGGAGAGTGAGGAGTTTAAAATATAGTAACATGAGTCCGTAATTTTACCACTGTGAGAAATAAACATATAGTATATCATTTTAACTGATGCAAGACTGGATTTTGTTTAAATAAAAAGGCGAATTAGTTAATCACCTAAATTATTTATAATTGCTTATGAGTCTTAAGTTTATTACTATTTAAACTATTTTAAAGAATTGTAAATGTAAAGGTGGGTATACAATTAAGTTGAATCATAATTTAAATAACCAATGTCTTTATACATTCTGTTCTTATAAATCTGAGACAAAACTTAAACTTATGTGAATCTGTGTAGATATTGCATCTACACTAATTGGGGAACACTTTTATTTGTTTGTTTAGTTTTTAGAGACAGGGTCTTGCTATGTCACCTAGTATTCTTGGCCCCAAGCGATACACCCGCCTCTGCCTCTCCAAGTGATAGGATTATAGGCTTGAGCCACTGGGCCCCACCCACCTGAATGAAGTTTTAAGGGGTCATGTTTCACTGTCAGATTATTAGGATTAACACTGATTCCATCATTCTTTAATGATAATTTAATTATGTAACCCAAAGTGAACTGACTTAAGGATCTTGGACTTATACAACATTGAAATAATTAGTAATCACTGTTTACCTGGAAGCCTTCAAAGAAATTAAAATTTGGGGAAGAGAAGTAAATAAAATTCATAGTAGCCGTAGACTATTCAAATGAATTTTAATCTGTGTATATATTTTAATAATACAAGTTTTATTCATAAAGAAGACTCCATAAGGTCAAAAGCAGGGGCAGTTCCTGTTTTAAAAAGAGAATATACAAATGAAACATGCCATTTTATTTATAATTGCAAATTAGGTTATTTTAAATGGATGAGAATTGAGATATCATTAAATCCAATTCTTGCTTCTCAGATTCCACAAAATAATAGCACATCAAGTCCTCAGATCTAAGCAATCATAGCAGATTCCAAATGGCCTCTGAATATTGGCGGGAATAGCTCCGTTTCTTCTCTTGCAATAAAGGTGCATCATTTGGTAAACAAGGGAACATGGCATTTGGATTCTTACACTATTGTGTTGTAGAAGTAACTTCCATGTCTTCATTTGCAGTATGTATTCTCATTCTTATTTCCCATTCAGTAACTTCCAGTTTCATCATCTCACTTCATTTAAGAGAGGCTGCTGATTGCAGACAACATACAACAAGGGATTTCAAGTCCGACAGTAGAGTTACTTGAGACCTACTTCATTTTAGTTTTAAGCAGAATAATTCCCTGGAGAGTTTTAGTTACAATACCACAGTAACGATGATGGTGGAAAAATTTACTACCATCTTTTGGCAAAATATAAACTTTTGGCAAAAAGTAGGTTACAAGGCAGTCATGTCCTAAAAACACTTCATCAGGGTTCATACACAAATTGTGAAATATCGTGGATTTAAGCCTGGCACAGAACCAGAACTGGGTACATTGAACTTGAACAGCTGCTCAATCCCCAGCACAGGTCCATATCAAAGAGTGAAGTGGAAAGAGCCCTCTTAAGCCCAGGAAAGAAACAGTTATTGGCACCACAGTAACTCACGCCTGTACTCCCAGCACTTTGGGAGGCTGAGACAGGCAGATCATTTGAGGTCAGGAGTTTGAGAACAGCCTGGTCAACTTGGTGAAACTCCGTCTCTACTAAAAATACAAAAATTGGCTGGGCGTGGTAACATGCACCTATAATCCCAGCTATTCGGGAGGCTGAGGCAGGAGAATCACTTGAACCCGGGAGGCAGAGGTTGCAGTGAGCCAAAGTCGTGCCACTGCTGCACTTCAGCCTGGGCAACAGAGCAAGACTCTATCTCAAATAAAAAAAAGAAAACAAAAAAAGTAAACAGCTATGTATTTTTGACTATGTATTTGTTCTTCATGATATTCAAATTAAGATAATAAAGCCAGGTCTTAAAATCATCACTCCAAAATAGCACCTTTGGACTGGGGATGGTGGCTCACACATGTAATCCCAGCACTTTGGGAGGCTGAGGTGAGTAGATCACCTGAGGTCAGGAGTTCAAGACCAGCCTGGCCAACATGGTGAAACCCTGTCTCTACTAAAAATACAAAAATTAGCCAGGCGTGGTGGTGTGCGCCTGTAGTCTCAGCTATTGGGAGGCTGAGGCAAGAGAATCGCTTGAACCCGGGAGTTGGAGGTTGCAGTGAGCCAAGATCATGCCACTGCACTCCAGCCTGGGCAACATAGAGAGACTCCCCATCTCAAAAATAAATAAATAAATATATGCATATTTGACCAGCACTCTTCAAAAATGTCACTGTTCAAAAATGTCCAAGTCATGAAAAGCAAGGCAACATAGAGAAACTCATAAACTGGTGGAAAGTGAGCCGGTTAATGCTATATGGCATCTTGGCCTGGATTCTGAGAAAGAAAAAAGAGGCTAGTGGACAAACTGTTTTAAACTAAATACAGTCCTCTTAGTCCATCTAGTTAAAGGTTTGTCAATTTTGTTCATGTTTTAGAACAACTAATGTTAGCTTTCATTAATTTTCTCTACTCTTTTTTTTTTTTTTCCTGGTACCTGGGAGGAAATTCTCCACTGTTTTCTATTCTTTATTTCATCTCTGCTCTAATCTTTGTTATTTCCTTCCTCTTGCTAGTTTTGGGGTAGTTTGCTATTCTTATTCTAATTATTAAAATGTAAAGTTAGGTTGTTGATTTGCGATCTTTGTTTTTCTTTCTTTCTTTCTGTGAGAAGTAAAAAAGTTCTTCTTTAAAATTTTCTTTCTTGTTAAAGAATAAATCATAAATGTGCTAATAACTCTTTGTAAAGCCCTATCCTATGTAGCTGTTAGACATGCCATGCTTACAGGCAGTAGTACATTCTATGTTCTTGTACTTTAACCAAGATATCTGTGCTGGACGTGCTCAAGGCATGTCCCAGCCCTCCATGGCTTTTACCTGTTTAGAAAAGCTTTAAGTTATTAGTCAATCGGATTTTAGTTTAGATTGTGAGGTCTGGCTCCAGCCAAAGGAGATCAGACACAGCAGTAAGGACAACGCCAAATGCATAAGGAATAAACATGTCTGCTTTCCGTTGTTCACTGTACTCTCAAGGCAAGATGGCCAGCGAGGGCACCCTTCTTGCAGTCCAGGGAGTAAAAACTGCATTTCTGAAAGGTCCTTTGTCTCAGTGCTAATTTTTCTTTGTGGCATCAAGCTCTGTTTCCAACTCGCTTGCTTGCTTGCTTGCTTCCTTCCTTCCTTCCTTCCTACCTTCCTTCCTTTCTCTTTCTTTCTTTCCTTCCTTCCTTCCTTTCCTTCCTTCCTTCCTTCTTTCTCTTTCTTTCTTCTTTCTTTCTTTCTTTCTTTCTTTCTTTCTTTCTTTCTTTCTTTCTTTCTTTCTTTCTTTCTTTCTTTCTTTCCTTCTTTCTTTCTTTCTTTCTCTCTCTCTCTCTCTCTCTCCCTTCCTTCCTTCCTTCCTTCCTTTTTCTCTCTCCCTTTCTCTCTCCCTTTCTCTCTTTCTTTCTTTCTTCTTTCTTTCTTTCTTTTCTTCCTTTCTTTCCTCCTTCCTTCCCTCCTTCCCTCCCTCCCTCCCTCCCTCCTTCCTTCC